>NC_041387.1:679095953-679130208 GCF_002162155.2 Triticum dicoccoides
CCGCTAGTTATAGCAGTAGCGCACTATACTGAACCGCGCTACTACTATAGAAGTTAGCAGCAGCACGCTTGTAGAAAAACAGCTAGTGCTAAGATCAGCCCACAAGTTTAGTCCAACCTCGCTCCGTGAACAGGGTGTTTACCGCCTTAAATATGTTATTTCTGAAACTACCACAACCAGTTGGTCTTCACTGAACTCTATGTGTAAAATTTGTGGCCGCAATGTGAGTCCTCTCCGGTTCCTACCGGATAGGACTCATATTGACAATTCAGATTGTACACAAAAAGATCATTGATTGCCAATGTATTTTTTGCATTGACGTATTTTTTGTATAGTTACACTTAGCAGTAGTGGTTTATGTGCAAGGCGCTACTGCTATTCAGATTAGTTGTAGCGTGTTTTGTCAAACGCGCTACAACTATCCCTACCTTATCCCCACGCGCACGATCGGCCCTCACTCACACTCTCACTCTCGCCCCCCATGCCGATAACCGTCCTCGTGCGTCGCCGCCGCCTTCGTCCGTCCGCCGCCGAGGTACTCCCCTCCTTCCGTCCCTCCTCCCTCCTCCTCGCACATCCTCCCTCCGCCTGCGGCCGCCCCTCCTCCCTCCTCCGCCGGCAGCCCTCCTCCCACCGCCCTCGACCTCGCCGCCCCTAGCTACCTCTCCGTTGCCCCCCACCCCCTGTCACTAGTTAGTACTAGATTTAGTAGTTGTAGATGTTAATTTAGGGTTCATAGCTAGTACTAGATGTTGCTTAGTTAGTACTCGATTTTTAGTAGTAGTAGATGTTAATTACTAGTAGTGGTGATACTAGTTAACTAGATGTTGCTTAGTTAGTACTAGATTTTTAGTTGTAGTTGAACTAGTTTACTAAGTAATTAAATTAATATAACTAGTTGAACTACTTTATTTTTAGAAAGAACTAGTTTTTTCTCTATTTATAGTAAGTTTACATTTAGTAAGAACGAGTTGAATTAACAAAACTAGTTGAACATGTCATATTTGTTGTTATTTTTTAGTTTAAGCAATTATTCGGGATGTATTACTGATAACTTATATGGTTTCGCAGGTGACCACCGTCGTCCCCGTCACCGACCCCCTCCGACATCCCCGCCATTGTCCCCGTCACCGACCCCCTCCGACATCCCCGCCGTTGTCCCAGTCACCGACCCCCTCCGACATCAAGGTGAGACCAGCCAAATATCCTTGTATATCTTGTGTTGTTGCTCAAATAGGATATGTGGTTGCCCAAGTGGCCGTTCATGTTCAGTTTACATCTCCGAGTGGCCTATGTTTTGCCAGAGTGTCGATTAATTTCCGTTCTGGCAAATTTCAGGCGCTCAATATGTCCATTTTTAGCAAAGGTCATGCCGGATTTTTTCGTGAATTCTGGCATGACTTGTGCTAGAATATGTACAAGTTTAATCTTTGAATTATGAACGTAGGAAATGTCGTACTCGGACGACGACAGTCTCCCAGGGGAGTGTAGCTGGTGCCACGACGATCGAGGTATGTGCGACAGGTTCCTTCAGGTGGACGAAGATCGGCGCTTCAGCATTAAGCTCGAGAAACCTTCGATTGTGAAACGGTACGCAACAACAACAAGTGTTTTTTCGTAATTAAGCATGACTTCAACTATTTCAACGTCTAATTTTCATATTTTACAATTCGACTAGCTTATCCCATGCCATGCAAGACGCTATGTCTAGGAGAGGATGGGTTTTGAAGACCATGAAAATTTCAAAACAAAGAAAATACACCTAAGGACCCATCATGATATGGATTTCGAAGTAAATCTGTGCAATGCTCAGAGCGTAACCCATTTTGGTTGCCAAAATTGGGAAGCACTTTGCAAAATGTATGGTTTTTATGAGGGTATGATTGTCACCATGGATCTTGGTGATCCTGAAATCGAGCAAGACAATATGGACATTTGGGTCCTTGTTGATACGCTTCCGATTGTACCGCTATGTGAGTTTCTCAAACATAGTTATTAACTAATGTACATTGTTTATTTCAAAATTGTTGATAGCTTATTTCCATTGACAGCTTATTTTGATTCTTCAAAGACTGTGCGGAAGATGGTAGATAAAACCCACTACACCGATGGCACCGAATTAACATATAAGGAGAAAAATCATCTGATCGCATTTTGTACTCTTCTTGAGAATTACAATAACTATTATCGAACTCCTCCAAATTATTGTGAATACATGCGACTAGTGCATGTGTTGGACCACGGTAACTTCTCTGGTGATACCCTGGTAAGATTTTTTACTATTACGACATCCGTGCATCTTTTGCATACTTCTAAAATTAGTACATCATTGCTAACTACGAAGTTATTATTACGTTTTTCAACACAAACTCACGATGGATTGTGTGCCTCATCTGATGTCTCTGAATGGTCGCCTCTCAGTTCTGAACATACTGCCAGGTAAATCTAGGGAGCTCACCTGTGCATATCGGATTTCTAAAAATGGTGAACACATGATCATCAAAGAATGGAAGAAATGTATGGACATTCGCAAGGAGGTTCTTGGAAGTAACATTCAGCGAAAGGCAAGAATTGGAGACAGGCTAATCTCCATTCTCCATAATGGAGAGTCAGGGGCTATCTTGTTTTTTGCTATTTTTACCTTAGGAAATGTAGTAGGTCTTAATCGAATGTAGTAGGTCCTATGAGGTACAATATGTTTATTATGTGGTAATGTGTTAGAGTTGATAATGAGGAGTACTTGTGATTACACTAGTGAGCAATTTGCTATGTGATGTCATTGATGAAAACGATGATCTTGAGGAGGTGTTATATGAGAATGATGTATTATGACGATAAGTTGTTAATGATATGATGATGATGATGATATTATTATATCATTGGGTGAAAGAACCGCGGATTAGTTTCAAGTGGATGGACATCCACTTGAAACTAATCTGCGATTCTTTCCCCCGTGACGTAATAACTCATTATGATGTAAAAACAATCTCTAAATTCCTATTGTATGAAAACTTATATAAAGGTGTATGAATACAACATGAAATAAAAAAGAAACAAAATACTAAATAATAGTAGTAGCGCCGGAAAGGAGAAGCGCTACTACTAATTACCAGTAGCGCGGTTCTGAAGAAGCGCTACTACTAAGTCAATTTATCAGTAGCGTGGGTCCAGGCGCGCTATTGCTAAGCATTAGCTGTAGCGCCTTATCAGTAGTGCTCCTGCCCGCGCTACTGATAGGCCTAAAATCCGCGCTGCTGCTAGGCTTTTCCCTAGTAGTGAGAAGATATAGGCAGCCCTAGTGGCAACATGAGCTACTCAAGCATACAAAACAGAATTTCATTTGAAGGTTTGGAGTTTGGCACATACAAATTTACTTGGAACGACAGGTAAATACTGCATATAGGAAGGTATGGTGGACTCAATGGAATAACTTTGGGGTTTAAGGAGTTTGGATGCACAAGCAGTATTTCCGCTTAGTACAGGTGAAGGCTAGCAAAAGACTAGGGAGCGACCAACTAAGAGAGCGACAACAGTCATAAACATGCATTAAAACTAATTCACACCGAGTACAAGCATGAGTCGGATATAATCCACCATGAACATAAATAACATGAAGGCTATGTTGATTTGTTTCAACTACATGCGTGAACATGTGCCAAGTCGAGTCACTCAATTCATTCAAAGGAGGATACCATCCCATCATACCAGATCATAATCATTCTAATAGCATGTTGGCACACAAGGTAAACCATTATAACTCATAGCTAATCAAGCATGGCACAAGCAACTATAATCTCTAAATGTTATTGCAAATATGATTACTTCACAATAAGCTGAATCAAGAACGATGAACTCATCATATTTACAAAAACAAGAGAGGTCGAGTTCATACCGGCTTCTCTCATCACAATTGGTCCATCATATATCGTCATTATTGCCTTTCACTTGCACGACCGAACGATGTGTATAATAATAAGAGTGCATGTGCATTGGACTAAGCTAGAATCTGCAAGCATTCAACTCAAGAGAGAAGACAAAGTAATATGGGCTCTAATTTAAATAAACAATCATGCATAAGAGAACCACTAAACATTTTCAATATGGTCTTCTACTCTCAACCCCTCAAAGGAAAGAAAAGAAAATAAAACTATTTACACGGGAAAGCTCCCAAAAAGTAAAAGAAGAATAATAAATCTTTTTGGGTTATCATTTTAATTTTAACTACAAGCATGGAAATTAAACTAACTAATTTTTTTGGTTTTTCTCAAGGTTTATCAGGCACACAAGAAGAAAACTAGAAAAAGAGAATTAAACTAACATGGATAATACAATGAAAGAGTATGAGCATCGACGACTAGGATAGTGTGTGAACATGAATGTAAAGTCGGTGAGAAATACGTACTCCCCCAAGCTTAGGCTTTTGGCCTAAGTTGGTCTAATGCCACGGGTCACGGCTGCTCTCTCCAGTGTACTGAGAGGTGAAATCAGGATACCATTGGTTGGCCGTCTCCTCCGGATCCCACTGATAAGATGATGAACGCTATGGGTCCAGTGGTGGTTCCGACTCGGGCTCAGGCTCTGGAGTGGATGCTTGGCCTCGATGATCATACACCGCTTCTGGCATGACGAGAAAATTATCTGCAGTCAAATCAAACAACAAGGGTGCAGGCAGAATAATAGTCTCATTGTGTTTCTTGCTAAACCTCAAGTTATACAGGAGCGTCTTATCATCATTCTGAATAATAAAGTCGTGTGCTACCTTGCTCCTATAATCTAAAACGTAAGAAGGCAAAATTGTCTCCTCTTTCTCATAGTGCCTAATAGGTATCCTAAAATATCTAGCAAGACGTGCAGCATAGATACCTCCAAAGATGGGGCCTTTTGTACGATTCAGATTTAAACATTTAGCAATAATGGCACCCATACTAAAACTATTATCACCAAACAAGGCATGGAATAGAATAATGATATCTGGGACACTGAAGTTTCCACTATTTCCATGACCAATCAGACATCTATTAGCAAATATGGCAAAGTAGCGCAAAACAAGAAAGTGTATGCTAGAGATTCTCGCATTCGAACCCTTCTTTGGATCCCCTACAGTGATAGTGTTAACAAAGCCCTCTACATCGCTAGGATGTGGTTCCTCTAATTTTCCCCCAAAGGGTATCTTACATACCATGCAAAAATCATGTAAAGACATTTCTCTGAATTCATCATATAAATGAAATGATACTGAAGGTGGTGACTTCTTAGGGTAATAATAAAAGTTTTGCACAAAAGTATTGGTAAGTAAGAGATACTGATCGATCCGGTCGAGGAGGAAGTCATTGAGGCCTGCATTCTCGATCAAAGAATAAAAATCTTCATAAATTCCAGCTTCTCTCAAGAAATCTTCACATGGCCACTCACGCGGTCGTATTTCCGCTATGCGAGGAAGATTATACTTGGCCTTTTCCTTCTCTTTAGCTTGTTTTTCCTCGGAGCCTTAGCCAGAAGAGCCCCTCAAAAATCTCTTTATCATTTTCTGAAATTTCTGAAATTTTAGTAACTTCAAAATAAAAGTAAATAAAACTAAACAAGATTGATAGCAACTACTCCTACAAGTGCCTAGAGCCTATATGATGCATTAGAGTTACTTGGAACCTCATAAATTTAACATGCAAGCTCAAGAACAGGGTCACCAAGGAAGCAAGGATTTGCAATGAATAAAGCACTAGAACAACAATTATTTGGACCAATAGAGGCGTCACATACCAAGCAACAATCTCCCAAAGCAGTTTTGTGAATGGAGCTTTGAGCAAGGAGATCGAAAATCGCAGCAAAATGAGCTAGAACTCGTGCTTGAGCTGGATGAGGATTTTTTTTGGGAAGAATATGGAGTGTGTGGGTGCTGGCATAAGTGGAAGGGATCCACCAGGGGCCCACGAGATAGGGGGGCGCGCCCAGGGGGTGTGGGCGCGTCCTCCACTCTCGTGGCCAGGTGGCAAACCCCCTGCAGTGTTTTTAGTGCCTAAAATCCTCAAATAATTCATAAAAAATCATACTAAATTTGCAGGGCAATTGGAGCACTTTTATTTTCGGGATATTTTTTATTGCACGGATAATTTAGAAAACAGACAGATAATACTATTTTTTCTTTATTTATTTTAAATAACAGAAAGTAAAACGAGGGTACAAAAGGTTGTGCCTTCTATTTTCATCCATCTCATGATCATCAAAATGAATCCACTAACAAGGTTGATCAAGTCTGTGAGTGTTGATAGCCGACACGTAAACGCACCCCGGGGATCTCCAATCGTGTAAATCACTCTAGGACCCCAAAACGGTGAGTAATAGTGCACCAGACGGACCAGAATCGGCCAAAACTGCGATTGTTGATTACCGACACGTAAGCGCACCATAGGGTTCGTCAATCATGGAAATCGCTTTGGGACCCCAAAATGGTGAGTAATAGTCCACAAAACGGGTCAGAATCGACAAAACCGCGAGTGTTGATGACCAACACGTAAACACGCCTCGGGGATCGTCAATCGTGGAAATCACTTCAGGACCCCAAAACCGAGTAATAATCCAAGAAACGGGCCAGAATCGGCCCAAACTACGAGTCTTGACAACCAACACATAAGCACAACTTGGGGTTAGCCAACCATGGAGATCGCTTTGGGACCCCAAAATGGTGAATAATAGTCCACGAAACATGTCAGAATCAACAAAACCCGCGAGAGTTGATGACCGACACGGAAACGCACCTTGGGGTTCGTCAATCGTAGAAATCACTCAGGGACCCCAAAACAGTGACTAATAGTCCACAAACGGGCCAGAATTGGCCAAAATTGTGAGTGTTGATGAACGACACATAAACGCACCCCGAGGTTCGTCAATCGTGGAAATCACTTCGGGACCCCAAAACTGCATAATATTCCAAGAAACGGGCCAGAATCGGCCCAAACTGCGAGTCTAGATGACCAACACGTAAGCACACCTTGGGGTTCGACAACCATGGAAATTGCTTTGGGACCCCAAAACGGTGTGTAATAGTCCACGAAACGGTGTGTAAACGCACCCTGGGTTTGTCAATCATGGAAAACACTCCGGGGCCCCAAAATAGTGAGTAGTAGTCCACGAAACGGGTCAGAATTGGCCAAAAATGTGAGTGTTGACGACGAACACTTAAGCGCAACCCAGGGATCATTAATCGTGGAAATCGCTCTGGGACCCCAAAACGGTGAGTAATAGTCCACGAAACGGTCTAGAATTGGCCAATATTGTGAGTGTTGGTAACCGATACGTAAACGCACCCCGGGGTTCATCAATCATGGGAATCACTTTCGGACCCCAAGACATGGTAATAGTCCTAGAAACGGGCAAAAATCGGCCCAAACTGCGAGCCTTGACGACCGACTCGTAAGCACACCTTGGGGTTCGACAACAATGGAAATTGCTTTGGGACCCCAAAACGGTGAGTAATAGTCCACGAAACAGGTCAGAATTGACAAAAACTGCGAGTGTTGATGACCGACATATAAAGACACCAGGGGTTCGTCAATCGTGGAAATCCCTCTGGGACCCAAAACAGCGAGTAATAGTCCACGAAACGGGCCAGAATCGACCAAAACCGCGAGTGTTGATGACCGACACGTAAGTGCATCTTTGGGTTCAACAACTATGGAAATCGCTTTGGGACCCCCAAAAAGGTGAGTAATAGTCCACAAAACGGGTCAGAATTGGCCAGAACTGTGAGTCTTGACGACGGGCACATAAACGCACCCCCGGAAGGTCAATCGTGGAAGTCGCTCTGGGACCACAAAATTGTGAGTAATAGTCCACGAAACGGACCAGAATTGGGATAAACTGTGAGTGTTCATAGCCGACACGTAAACGCACCGCGGGGATCTCCAACCGTGTAAATCTCTCTAGGGCCCCAAAACAGCGAGTAATAGTGCACCAAACGGACCAGAATCGGCCAAAACTGCGATTGTTGATGACCAACACGTAAGCGCACCATAGGGTTCGTCAATCGTGGAAATCACTTTAGGACACCAAAATGGTGAGTAATAGTCCACGAAATGGGTCAGAATCGACAAAACCGCGAGTGTTGATGACCGACACGTAAACACAACTCGGGGATCGTCAATCATGGAAATCACTTCAGGACCCCAAAACCGAGTAATAATCTAAGAAACGGGCCAGAATCGACCCAAACTGCGAGTCTTGACAACCAACACGTAAGCACAACTTGGGGTTAGACAACCATGGAGATCGCTTTGGGACCCCAAAATGGTGAATAATAGTCCATGAAACATGTCAGAATCAACAAAACCCGCGAGTGTAGATGACCGACACATAAACGCACCCCGGGGTTCGTCAATCGTGGAAATCACTCCGGGACCCCAAAACAGTGAGTAATAGTCCACAAACGGGCCAGAATTGGCCAAAATTGTGAGTGTTGATGAACGACACATAAACGCACCCTATGGTTCGTCAATCGTGCAAATCACTTCGGGACCCCAAAACTGAGTAATAGTCCAAGAAATGGGCCAGAATCGGCCCAAACTGCGAGTCTTAACGACCAACACGTAAGCACACCTTGGGGTTCGACAACTATGGAAATCACTTTGGGACCCCAAAATGGTGAGTAATATTCCACGAAATGTGCCAGAATCGCAAAATTCGAGAGTGTTGATGACCGACACGTAAACGCATCCTGGGTTCGTCAATCGTGGAAAACACTCCGGTGCCCTAAAATAGTGAGTAGTAGTCCACGAAACGGGTCAGAATTGGCCAAAACTATGAGTGTTGACGGCGAACACTTAAGCGCACCCTGGGGATCATCAATCGTGGAAATCACTCTGGTACCCCAAAACGGTGAGTAATAGTGCATGAAACGGTCTAGAATTGACCAATATTGTGAGTGTTGGTAACCAATACGTAAACGCATCCCGGGGTTCATCAATAATGGAAATCACTTTCGGACCCCCAAGACATAGTAATAGTCCTAGAAACGGGCCAAAATCGGCCCAAACTGCGAGTCTTAACGACCAACACGTAAGCACACCTTGGGGTTCGAATGATTAGATCCTTTTGTCCTAGGAGGTTTGATCAATTTGCGTTCTCGCCTTCTGTTGGAGCCTCTGGTAGGATTTTAGTCATTTGGAACTCCTCGATTTTTCATGGCCAGCTTATTGATATTCAGAGATTTAGTGTTGTGGTCTCCTTCCAATCCTTGCAGAATTCAGAAAAATGGACTTTAGCCTATGTATATGGGCCATGCGAGGGTTAGCCTAGGGACAATTTCGTTAGCTGGCTATATCACCTACTCATCCCTCCCGATGAAAATTGGTTGTTGTTGGGGGACTTTAATTTCATCATGTCTTTGGATAACAGAAATCTCCCGGGTGGTGACATCAATGATATTTTCCTGTTCAACGAAATAATTGGTCACCTTGGTCTCTTGGAGCTGCCCTTGAAAGGCCGTAGCTTCACCTGGTCTAATATGCAGCAACACCCCCTTCTCGAGCTACTTGATTGGTTCTTTACTACTGCAGATTGGATTTCACATTATTCGAACATTGTGGTTAACCCACTAGCCAGAACTTCCTCGGATCATGTGCCGTGTGTGGTATCCATTGACACTACCATTCCTGCGGCTAAGACCTTTCGGTTTGAAAACTTCTGGCTTGATATGCCGGGGTTCATGGATTGTGTCACCATGTCTTGGAATGCTCCGGTCTTCTCTGATCTCTCTGCTTCTGCAGTCCTAACAAATAAGTTTAAGAGGCTGCGGTACAATTTGAAAATTTGGAGCAAAAAGTTATCATACATCAAAAAACTTACTGTGGATTGCTCAAAGGTGATTTTGCACTTTGATCAGCTGGAGGAAGTGAGACCTTTAACGAGGCTAGAATTCAATTTCAGGAAAATTGTGAAGTTCCACTATGAACATCTGTTGAAAATTCACTATATTTACTGGAAACAGAGGTGCACCATTTGGTATATAAAGGTTGGCGGGGAGAATTCAAAAAAATTCATGCAATGGCATCGGAGCGCATGAGAAGGAATTCAATCTCAAGTCTGAGGACAAATTCCATGATTGATCTTGTGTCTGATCATGCTCAGATGGCGGGAATTCTTTGGGCTTCATTCAAATCTAGAATGGGCCAGGCCCAAGGGATCAATATGGGCTTTGATCTGAGCCATCTAATTCAGCCCATCCCGGGCCTGGAGGAGCTTTCGTTGCCATTTTCTAATGAAGAAATAAACAAGGTCCTGAATGAATTGTCGGTGGATCGGGCTCCTGGTCTGGATGGATTTAATGGGATGTTCGTCAAGCGCTGTTGGCCCATAATTGAGAAGGACTTATTGCGGATGATTTGGAATTTTTATGAGGGGAAGCTTTCGTTGGAAAACATTAATGGCTCCCTCATTACACTCATACCCAAGATTATTTCTCCTGAAGGGACTGATGACTTCCGGCCAATTTCTCTCACCAACACTTGTCTTAAATTTTTAACAAAGTTGTTGGCGAACAGGTTGCAGAGGGTAATCCTTCGGTGTATCCACAAAAATCGGTATGGGTTCCTTAAGGGTAGGTCAATTCAAGATTGTCTGGCCTGGAGCTTTGAATATATTCATCAATGTAAACAATCCAAGCATCCAATCATAATCCTTAAGTTGGATTTTGCTAAAGCCTTTGACACTGTCGAGCATGAGGTTATTCTTCAGATGTTGCCGCATAAAGGGTTTGATGCCAAATGGATTTCTTGGGTTAAGAAGCTGCTGTCCATAGGTTCTTCGTCTGTGTTGCTAAATGGCATCCCTGGAAAACAATTTAAGTGCAAGTGTGGAGTCAGGCAGGGTGATCCACTATCACCTCTGTTGTTTGTCATTGCAGCGGATTTGTTGCAGTCTGTGGTCAACCAAATGCTTGAGCATGGCACTCTCTCTTTGCCTAGTCAAACCCATGACAGAGAGTTTCCCATCATTCAATATGCGGATGATACGATTTTGTTTCTTACAACTAGGGGTGATGAGCTTATTTCTCTAAAGAACATGATGTTGACCTTCCAACAATCAACAGTTTTAAAGGTCAACTTTGCTAAATCTTCAATGATACCTTTGAATATGAGTGATGAGGAGGCTACAAGGCTTGTTGCTATTCTTGATTGTAAAATTGAACAGCTCCCATTTACTTATCTTGGTTTACCCTTGGGAACTACAAGGCCAAGGATCATTGATCTCATGCCCCTGCTTGACAGCCTTGAGAGGCGATTAACTGCAAACTCATCCATGTTGAATCAAGGCTCTCACCTGCAACTTCTTACCTCTGTTCTCACCTCTCTGCCAATATACTTTCTGTGCAGCCTCAATATTCCACCAGGGATCATCAAGCAGCTTGATAGAATCTTCAGGTAATGTCT
This sequence comes from Triticum dicoccoides, assembly GCF_002162155.2. Classification (NCBI taxonomy): domain Eukaryota; kingdom Viridiplantae; phylum Streptophyta; class Magnoliopsida; order Poales; family Poaceae; genus Triticum; species Triticum dicoccoides. The sequence goes on from NC_041387.1 coordinate 679,107,374, forward strand.
TTGGAGGGAAAATAGTGATGCTCCCAAGCAGTCACTGGCTGCATGGGAGTTAGTTTGCAGGCCAAAGGATAAAGGGGGTTTAGGAATTATAAATCTGAACATCCAGAACAAAGGTCTACTTATCAAGCATCTTCACAAGTTCTATAACAAGGTTGATATTCCCTGGGTGACCCTGATTTGGAACAGTTACTATGATCATGGTGTTCCACAGGCAACAGTTGAAACTGGATCTTTCTGGTGGAGGGATGTTCTGAAGCTGCATGAGGCTTATATTTCTATTGCCTCGGTTCACATCAACATGGGTGACTCTGCTCTGTTCTGGACTAATTCTTGGCACATTGGGGGCTCGGCTAGACCCCTATGTTGGAGATTGCCAAGGTTGTTTTCATTTGTCAACAATGATATGATCTCTATGCAGGAATTTCTTCAATCCCAGGATCTCTTCTCCATGTTTTATTTACCAATTTCTCATGAGGTTGCTACTGAGTTGCACATTCTGGAAGGGTGGATCATGCAGTTAGAAAGAGACCCCACTATACCTGATGTTTGGATATGGCCTGGTAAATCAGGGGAATACACTACCAAGAGCTTCTACACGATCATGCACTCACATCTACCAACCAGACAACCTTGCAAATTGTTGTGGCAGAGTAGGTGCACCATGAAGATCAAGGTGTTTGGGTGGCTGATCTTCTTTGACAGGCTAAACACCAAGGACATGCTGGTTAGAAGGCACTGGCGCTCTAGCCAAGATCACATTTTTTGTCTCATTTGCAGTGAGCTGGTTTATGAGGATAGAATACATCTGTTTTTTAACTGCACCTTCAGCTGTAGAGTCTGGAATTACCTGGCCATCGATTGGTCTGGAGGCTCAGATATTCTTCAATGTATCATGCATGCTAGGTCTAGCTTCAGGCACCCTTTCTTCTTTGAAGTTATGCTAACAGCTGCTTGGAATATTTGGATTTTGAGAAATGACAGAACCTTCAGAACTGAGAGAGCCACTTTCAGTGCTTGGAAGTGTAAATTCATCCATGATATCTCATTGCTTGCTCATAGGATGAAGGATTGTATCAAACCAAAACTCTTGGCTTGGGTTGATCCTTTGTTGTAAAGGAGGTAGGGATGTTTAGCCATAGGTAGACTTTTTCCTTCTTCTTTTTTTCCCTTGTATACTCTATAATTTGTTTGTACAGTTCTTTTTCTTCTAATCAAGGGCTGTGGGGCTTTGCCTCACAGTATATATTCAAAAAAACAATGGAAATTGCTTTGGGATCCCAAAATGGTGAGTAATAGTCCACGAAACGGGTCAAAATTGACAAAACCGCGAGTGTTGATGACCGACACCTAAACACACCCCGGGGATCGTCAATCGTGGAAATCACTTCGGGACCCCAAAACCGAGTAATAGTCCAAGAAACGGGCTAGAATCGGCCCAAACTACAAGTCTTGATAACCAACACGTAAGCACACCTTGGGGCTAGACAACCATGGAGATCGCTTTGGGACCCGGGTGAATAATAGTCCACGAAATGTTTCAGAATCAACAAAACCCGCAAGTGTTGATGACCGACACGTAAACGCATCCCGAGGTTCGTCAATCGTGGAAATCACTCCGGGACCCCAAAACAGTGAATAATAGTCCACGAAACGGGCCAGAATTGGCCAAAATTGTGAGTGTTGATAAACGAGACATAAACGCACCACGGGGTTCGTCAATCGTGGAAATCACTTCGGGACCCCAAAACTGATTAATAGTCCAAGAAACAGGCCAGAATCTGCCCAAACTGCGAGTCTTGACGACCCACACGTAAGCACACCTTGGGGTTCGACAACCATGGAAATCGCTTTGGGACCCCAAAACGGTGAGTAATAGTTCACGAAATGTGTAAGAATCGCAAACGTAAGCACGGTGACTAATAGTCCATGAAACGATTCAGAATCGACAAAAACCGCGAGTGTTAATGACTGAAAGATAAACGCACCAGGGGTTCGTCAATCGTGGAAATCCCTCCGGGACACAAAACAGTGAGTAATAGTCCACAAAACGGGCCAGAATCAGCCAAAACTACGAGTGTTGATAACCGACACGTAAACGCACCCCGTTGTTCGTCAATCGTGGAAATCGCTCTAGGACCCTAAAATGGTGAGTAATAGTGCATGAAACGGACCAGAATCGGGCAAATCTGCGATTTTTCATGTCTGACAAGTAAGCGCATCGGGTTCAACAACCATGGAAACCACTTCAGGACCCCAAAACGGCGAGTAATAGTCCATGAAACGGTTCAGAATTGGCCAAAACTGTGAGTGTTAACGACGGACACTTAAACGCACCCCGGGGATCGTCAATCGTGGATATCAGTCTGGGACCCCGAAACGGTGAGTATTAGTCCACGAAACGGACCAGAATTGGCCAAAGTTGTGAGTGTTGATGACTGACACATAAACGCACCCCGGGTTTCGTCAACTGTGGAAATCACTTCGGGGCCCCTAAACTGAGTAATAGTCCAAGAAACGGGCCAGAATCGGCCAAACTGCGAGTCTTGACAACCAACACGTAAGCACACCTTTGGGTTAGACAACTATGGAGATCGCTTTGGGACCCCAAATGGTGAGTAATAGTCCACTAAACGTGTCAGAATCAAAAAAACCCGTGAGTGTTGATGACCAACACGTAAATGCACCCCGACGTTCGTCAATCGTGGAAATCACTCCGGGAGCCCAAAACGGTGAGTAATAGTCCACGAAACAGGCCAGAATTGGCCAAAATTGAGAGTGTTGATGACTGACACATAAACACACCCCGGGGTTCGTCAATCGTGGAAATCACTTCGGGACCCCAAAACTGAGTAATAGTGCAAGAAACGGGCCAGAATCGGCCCAAACTGCGAGTCTTGACGACCAACACGTAAGCATTCCCAGGGGTTCGACAACCCTGGAAATCGGTTTGGGACCCGAAAACGGTGAGTAATAGTCCACGAAACGTGTCAGAATCAGAAAAACCGAGACTGTTGATGACCGACACGTAAACGCACCCTGGGGTTCGTCAATTGTGGAAAACACTCCGGAGCCCAAAACAGTGAGTAATAGTCCACGAAACGGGTCGGAATTGGCCAAAACTGTGAGTGTTGATGACGAACACTTAAGCGCACCCCGGGGATCATCAATCGTGGAAATCGCTCTGGGACCCCAAAACGGTGAGTAATAGTCCATGAAATAGTCTAGAATCGGCCAAAATTGTGAGTGTTGGTAACCGATACGTAAACACACCCCGGGGTTCATCAATCGTGGAAATCACTTTGGGACCCCGAAACTTAGTAATAGTCCATGAAACGGGTCAAAATCAGCCCAAACTGCGAGTCTTCACGACCAACACGTAAGCACACCTTGGGGTTCGACAACAATTGAAATTGCTTTGGGACCCCAAAACAGTGAGTAATTTTGACAACCTGGATTTTGCCTTCTCTCTTTTTACCGGACTTGCCTTCTCTCTGTTTCCGGACTTGGTTTTCATCGTGGTTTTTGCCCTGATTTGATTTGGATTTTTGGATCAATTCAAATGGACTTGTCACTTGTGCATCTCCTTGGCTTTCACCCAAGTACCTTATTCCTCCCAAAAATTCCCAAAATAATAAAACGAATATTTTTCCTTTAAGGAAAATATTCATTTTTCTCTCTTAAGTTCATTTCAGCACTTTGTGCTCCATAGAAACCTCAATGTTTCTTGCTCAGAAAAATCTGAGATAATTTCTAAATATTCTTAGGACCATGGCACATCTTCCCATGGAAAAATATTGCATCGCTTTTTGTAATATTTTTGTTGTAGAAAATCTTTTCACTTCTAGACCAGAGATGCACTTTGTACAGCAAGTGCATTTTTCCCTTAGCTTTTAGCCTTGATCTTTCTTGAGCTTAAACACCCTCCTATGAAAACCTGAACCCCAGGAGATCAGCCCTAATGGCCTTCTAGAAGGTGGCCAAAGTTGGCGACCAAGTTTCTGTACAAAAACTTGTCAGCTAAGTGGCGTCACTTCTGGTCGACCTGGGCATGAGTCATCAACTCCCCTAGACTAAACAGATGGTCGAGAGCGTAGACAAGGTTTGGCCGCTCTTGGGCGTCGTTTTGACCATGCCAGCCTAGTGACTGCGAGTGGACACGATGCCTGGCATGCGTCTGGATGCCCCTTTGACTGGCGCTTTGCGTTCTGTTTCGCGCGTGTGCATGCAAGCGCTCGCCTCCGACTGCCGCAACGTGCCACAACCCTCGACCCAACACCCATGACCCCTCCCTGGCGCTCGCCGACGCCGGAGCCGTCACAGCAAGACCGGTCGGGTCGCGGCCAAAATGGCACAGTGTGCGCGTGTGCTTGTCCCCGTCTCAAACCGCCTCCTGTGCTCGTCCGTGAGCGTGGGCAAGCACCGGCGTTGACGCTACACCCTGTCCCCTCGCGTTGGAGCCTCTCGTCTATGTTAGCCACGTGTCTAGAGCACTCCAGTGGCAACACGTCCCCCCCCCTCTTACTCCGGCTATATAAAGCCACCCTGACTCGAATCCTGGCCACGCACCACTCCACACAACCACCATGAACACGTAGAACGACCGCAGTTTGGTCGGGCAGGCCTCTGACCATCGCCCCGACCCGAGGACTCCGGCGATCCCCGCAGGTCAGCTGCTGCTCTCCAGGGCCTCTCAAGCTCAAGCAGCTGCTTGGGCAGGGCCTTGGTGGTCTGCTGGAGCTGCCTGGACCCCGCCAAGCCCTTGGAGTTGCCTCTAGCCTCCGTCTTCCAGCTCTCCGGTGAACCCCGTCCACCACCAAAGCTTGCGATCTCGACTGCGACCAGCTCCGTCCACCTCTCGCCAAGCCACGGGTACAGGCAGGTGCACCGCAAGCCCCACTTCCAATCTATCCCTCTAGCCGAGCCCCAAACGCGGCGTGAGCTCCAGCGAAGCACCGCCCCTCCTCTGGTCTCGATCCCCTCTCTCTCTCTCTCCTGACTGGTGGGGCCTAGTGTCGGCCTCACAACTCGCGCCTGAAGCGGTACAAGTGGAGGCGCACTCCCACTTTACGCCTTCGACGTCACCCCCCCCCCCCAGGAATTTCGGTTTAATTCAAATTTATTCAGAAATTTAACCAAACTTTGACCAACCATAATTTCTAAACCACCAGTCCAAATGAATTGATTCTTTCTGCATTGTCTTTGTTACAGAACGCTCTAGTAGCACACCAAAAGGTGGATTTTTCCTTGCTTTCTAGAATTTCTGGTGATTTTCAGAATGAGTTTTGACATTTATCTTCGTGGTTTTAAAATATTTACAGAAGAAGGATCTTTCCTGGAAGCTAACCAGGAGGAATGTGACCCTCCTCTGCACTAAGGCAAGCCACAACATCATTTGGATGGTGTTATTTCAATATCTACGATTTTCTACTTGAATATGAGTCTTTAATTGCATTTAAAATTTGATAAGTTAATATGGTTAATTACTAGTTGTTTTATGATGTTTGATTTGCTTGTTTTAGCTTCTGGTTGAGTTCATAGAATTGTTTGGCTAAGTAGAGTAAGATTTTGCACTAGATATTTTGTTATGGAAAGTTATGGTAGCTAATTTTGCTAGTAATAGTTTTCAACTAAATGATGAACTAATAAAAATGTTGTTTGTAGAAAAAATGACTTATAACCAGAGAAGTTTCTGATCTTAGTAGTGTAACTTAGTTATATTGCTTGTTTTGGTCCATGCTTAAGTGTTGCTCGCTCTGTGTGATGAGTAGTTGCATGATTTCCGGTATGATGCCATGTTAGTAATAAAAAGTTTTTCTGAAAGTTAATATTTGATTAAGTTCAACCTGAATATGATGTTGACCACATCGTGGTGCCAGCGAATCGGGTTTTAATTCAGTGCGACCACATTTACCTAATGGGAAGGTCTTCATTCAGTCCTTTGTCATGGCTCTCACCGGTGCCTCCCGCAAGGGAAGGTTATGGGCGTGCATACCCTGGCCCGGTAGGCAGACATAACCTTGTGTGCTCGTTTGTTGTTTTGGTACCTTGTCCCCGTTTGGGACCGTTTTGCCACGACGGTGGCCGTTGGTGTCTTTGGTAGACACGGGGCCACCCAAGACCTAGCCCTAAGAGGGAGATGGTCGGAGTGGCCGGGGGGAGTGCATGGCAAAGGGAGGGTTTCGTCGGAGTACTTTGGTCCACCTGAATGGGAGTACGAGGCCAGGTATTATGTAGTGTGGGTAAAGTGTGTTACCTCTGCAGAGTGTATTTAATCTATCGATAGTCGCACCCTCGGTTATGGGCAAGACTCGGGAGTAAGTCACACCATGGATCAACTTTTATAATTAATCTTGCAAACTAGTAATTGTTGTGATGCATTGTTTCGTGGTGAACCTTGAACAATCGAGGTGTTCATGAGTGATTGGTTTCAGGTGTGACCCCGATGTGGTCACCGTTGCTTACGAGGTAACCGTCTGGTAAGCGAGTATGTGTGACTCGGTGCACTGTTTGGTTGTTCTTCATAGCTTTGCATTTGTAGTAATTTCTTGCATTAATTTAACTTCATTAATTATCATGATATTGTCTGTCATCGTGCTTATGTTTGTTGTGAGCTTGCAAGTACATTCCATGTACTGACCTGGCATGTCATGCCAGTTTTCAGGCAAGCTGATTTGCATCGGAGCGCATCTCGTGTATAGGACATGTCCACGTCGGTATCCCTGTTCCATGAAGTTCCGCTACGTCGTTCTTCTGCTGCCGCATAGTTTCGTGTGATCAAGGCCCCAGCCATGCTCATTAAATAATGTACATACTGTCCAGCAGCACCGTGTGTGCCGCTTGGCCTCGAATCCCGATGTAATATCAGACCTTTGTACCACGCAAGTATCAATAAAGCGGTTATTTCTGTACCATGTTGTTGTGTATTGCCAGAAGACTCGATCTCTGGGCTGGCAATGCAGGGTAAATCGGTTGCTCTGAGCCGGGGTGCCACGGCAATTGGTATCAGAGCTACGCTGATTGTAGGACACGCTAGACCGGTAGTGCATTAGTAAAATGGTAGATAGTTTCGTTTGAGTGCCGGTAGACATAGGAATTGGTTGTTGTATTGCATGCATGACTTATAGTTGTTATTACTAACCGTATGGTTTGTGAGTGTAGATGGCACCAGTACCGATCTTGTACCATCCTGAGCCAGCTCCGTCCACATCATCGCACCTGCTTTAGAATGGGTGGCGATGACTATCCAGAGGGTGCTGATCCAGAGTATCGGGTGTATCGCGAGCATTTGGCCGGTGCAGTGTATGAGTATTATGCTGAGGTCACTCTACACCACAGTTCCCCATCCGGCGCTTACACTCGTTCATCTAAGGGTGGTCTTGCTTCTACGCCATCTCAGGCGGTTCAGTTTGCTGCTATCGAGGCTCTTGTTGACTTGCGCTAATATGAGGTTCGCATGCACACCCACCCTGGACTTTTCTTCTACCCATCTATGCACGAGAATGGGTGTATCCGCTTTCCTTTAATTAATCTGGCGTGCGATCGTCCCACTAGCCACCTTGCATGCTACATCACCGCTAGCTATCTCCTTAACTACGAGTTAGCTCGGGAGCTCTCACGCGCTCGTGCCGCTCTCGCTGCTACTTGTATAAGGAACCCTCTTCCCCCTGTCATCTACACTTCTGCTCCTCCCACCCCCGTTCCTACGACGACCTCATAGGGTATCGTTAACCCTTTGATGGTGAGCCCTCGTAGTGCTCCTGCTGCATGGTCTTCTCTTGTCGCTACTCCTGCCGCTCCTATGCTTATATCCCATCCCCCGCCTGTCCCTGAGGGAGAGCCCTCAAGGCAGCGCCAGCGCACCTCTCTTCCCTCGAAGGTCTCTACTATCAGTTCAGGATCTGGGTCTGGCTCAAGAGACGAGCATGCAGCAGCACCATCCGAGCAGTAGATTGTTAGAGTATCGTGGTAGTCATGAGCATGATGTATGGTTGTAATCGGATTTGTCATGATGCGTAGTTTCATGTACGAGGGTAGTAGACCCATTGCAATGTTTATTTTCATGTTGGGACTATGTATAATTATGTTGGATTTTTCCTTGACTAGGTTTTATTGGCTGCTTTCTTCCAGGATTTGTCATTGGTTTTTCCCCCATTTTGGAATTTTCTCATCATGGTTGCTATGTATTGGGAAAACAAAAAATAGGATGCCGCATGGAGGCAGTAGCAGTCAAGCTAGTGAGGATGTCCCTGTCCGTCGTTCTGCAAGACAGGCAGGGCATTCCCCTGAACCTTACCAGCCACCTCCGCCTCCACTGCCACAACCGCCTTCCACCGAGCAAATCCTGAAGAAAGAAGGAGCAACGATCTGCTGGAAATACTGAAAAGTGTACAAGTTATGGTTGGGCAGAATGGAAACCAGAATGGCCATTGTCGGTGTCAAAACCAGCGGATCTCGGGTAGGGGGTCCCGAACTATGCGTCTAGGCGGATGGTAACAGGAGACAAGGGACACGATGTTTTACCCAGGTTCGGGCCCTCTTGATGGAGGTAAAACCCTACGTCCTGCTTGATTGATATTGATATTGTGGATGTTTACAAGAGTGGATCTACCACGAGATCAAGGAGGCTAAACCCTAGAAGCTAGCCTATGGTATGATTGTAATGGTTGTTGTTGTGTCCTACGGACTAGAGCCATCCGGTTTATATAGACACTGGAGAGGGCTAGGGTTACATAGAGTCGGTTACAATAGTAGGAGATCTACGTATCCGTATCGCCAAGCTTGCCTTCCACGCCAAGGAAAGTCCCATCCGGACACGGGACGAAGTCTTCAATCTTGTATCTTCATAGTCTTGGAGTCCGGTCGATGATGATGATAGTCCGGCCGATGATAGTTCGGCCGATGATGGTAGTCCGGCTATCCGAACACCCCCTAATCCGGGACTCCCTCAGTAGCCCCTGAACCAGGCTTCAATGACGATAAGTCCAGCGCGTATTGTGCTTGGCATTGCAAGGCGGGTTCTTCCTCCGAATGATAGAAGATTGTGAACACCAGGATAGTGTCTGGCTCTGCAAAATAAGTTCCACATTCCACCGTAGAGAGAATAATATATACACAAGTTCAATCTGCTGACTTTTTTGCGGCATGACGTCACGCCACTACCAAGCCATTACTTGAATCATTTTTTACTCTACCACCTCAGTGCATTTAGTGAAGCGGTTTCCTTGGCACGTCTTGTCGAAGCAGAGATCATGTTCCCCCTTAATTCGGGATTCTCATCAATACGGACGTGGGTAACCCAACCGCGCCCGTCGCCACGCCCCCTCTATCGAAGGCGAGTCCCAAACGGTCACGGAGACGGCTCTCGGTATTCTCCCTCTTTATAATGGGACCAAGGCTCGTTTCTTTTCTTCAATCCTCCATCGAATCCTCTCCCCGCTCCAAGTTCCAGCACCTAGAGCTCCAGATTCGAGCGCTTCGGACCTTCAACGATGTCCGGTTCCGACCTCCAGGGCCGGTGGATGCCCTCCTCCGTCACGGAGGAGGACGTGCTAAAGCTGCGGGAGGCCAAGTACCTGGCTTATGAGATTTCGCATAGGTTGCCTGCCGAAGGGCAGGCCATCCCCACCCCCGAGCCCGGCGAGTATGTCGTTTTTGTATCCCACCTCCGTCGGGGTTTAGGCTTCCCGATGGATCCTTTTGTGAGAGGGCTCATGTTTTACTATGAGTTGGAATTCCACGATTTGGCTCCGGAGTCCATCCTCCATATTTTCGCATTTATTGTCGTCTGCGAAGCCTTCCAACGCGTCACCCCTCACTTTGGCCTGTGGCTGAAGACCTTCAATGTGGCGCCGAAGATGATCGGGGGGCGTCAAGCGGAGTGCGGCGGGGCGGCCATAAGTAGGAGGGCCGATGCCCCGTGGCCCGCTGGCTCCTTCCAAGAGGAGCTCGGCCCGTGGCAGCAAGAGTGGTTCTATATTACCGTTCCGAGGGGCCACAGACAAAATCCACCGCCCTTATTCCGCCCGGGACCTCCACGACGGTTGATGTCGTGGATCAACCAAGGGCTCAACTGGGAGCCGTCAAAGGACGTGCCCCTACTGCAGGGCCGGATTCGAGATCTCCAAACGAGGGAGGTTGATATGGTGGTGGTAATGCATGTTATGCTGATTAGGCGTCTCCCGCCCTGCAAACGCCGCCCTCTCCGGCTGTGGGAGTTCAATCCGGAGGGCCCACGGATTCTTCAACACTTCATGGGTATGACACCCCTGGAGATGTACAAATTATTCTTCGGATCGCAAGAGGCGCGTCCGGAATTGACCGAGGATGCTGGCCTAAGCTGCAATCGCCTGGATACTCAAGTAAGTAGTTCCAAGTCCGGACATACCGTTTGTTTGCCTTTCGATGATTCGCCTTATGACCAACTTCTTTCTAAACAGGAGTGGATAGCGGAAGCAAAATTGATATGGTGTCCGGCCCCCCTCCCCGAGACCGCGCCGGATTCCGTGCTGGTCCAGATGCTTGAGGTTGCGCCTCCTGAGGAAGGCGAAGGGGAAAGCAGGAAAGCTACTGCCTCGCCTAAGGAGGCTCTTGAAAGAGGGGGGATCGAGAATCCCTCCCTCCAAGGGGAGAAGAGGACTGCCTCCGAGGACCCGGGGGGCAAAAGCCCCTAAACAGGGGAAGAAATCTTCGCCAGAGGGTCCTGCGTCTGGGGAGGCCCCGGCCGCACAATCTCCCTTAAAGAATCAGCCCTCCAACGAGCCGTAAGTAGAAAGAAATGAGTTTTATAATAAGGGACATCCCTATTTGTGCTTCTGAGGATAACTAAAGTTTTTACCTTGTAGTTTGGATCTCCGTCCTTCGCAAATGAGCTCGTCTTCGGGGGACCTTCGTCCGGAGATGATGGAGAGCGAGACGCCTCCGTCCGGGGCGCCGTCGGATAGGGCGGACGAGCCTGAAGTGTCGTCACGGAGGGAGCCCCCTGGTTTGGCAAAGCCGGATAGTTCAGCGCCAACTGGTGTACGGCTGAAGGATCTGCTTGAGAAGGCGTCTATCTCAGGAGATCACCACGCATTGATGAGCATGGTGATTGAAAGGATTTCGTCCGCCGAAGGTGGGTTGCATAATGCCGTTAGGAGTTTGCTGGCAGGGTTTGAGGTACGTAAAAATGACACACCTTTTAACAGTTTTGCATATAGAATGCGCAATGTATAGATAGTAGCCCCTGAGACTCGGTAGGTTGTCGAAATCGACAGCGTGCCGAGGATCAAAATCGCAGGTTTAAATTTCCTCTGTGCCGATGCAGGCGGCGGGTCGTCCGGGGGCCAGCCGGACTGATGGAGTTGCTGAACTAAAGCGGCAACTCGCTGTTGCGGATGCGGACATCACGCTGGTCAACAGGCGACTTGATGAGTCGCAAGGTAAGTGTTTCTGTGCGGTCACTTGGTAAGGGAGCCGAAGCCAGCTCCTTACAACATGTGTGTGAAATGCGGATAGTGCCGCTGCTGTGGAGAGCCTTCGGACCGAACTTTCTCAAGCCAAGGAGCAGGCCAGAAGGAGTAATGCGGCGGCCTCGAGGGCGGCCGAGGAGTTAGCGGCTGAAAGGGTCGCACACTGTCGGAGCAGGGAAGAGATGGCCGAAATGGCCGTGAAGTTAAAAGATGCTACCGACCGCAGTGAGGCTCTTGGGAAGGAGCGCCTAGCGGGGCAAGAATACCTGGGGAAGGCCACCGCCGAAGCCAAGGATGCCTGCTCTGCAATGCGGGCTATAAAGGAAGAGCTGCGCCAGGCCAGAGATATTGTAGCTGGCAAGCCTTTTCTGCTGCGCCGAAGGTTTACAGATCCAAAGTATGCTCAGCTGGGCCAACTGTGGGGTCTAGAGGACCCTTATATGGACTTAGGAGCGAGTGCGGCGAATGCCGTTGTGCATTTTCGAAGCCAGAAGGATCACAAGATGGAAGATCTGTTTTGGTCTCAATTCCATAGTCCGGAGTGTTCACCTCCGCTGACCGACCGTTTGGCCGAGTGGGCTGAGCTAAATAGGTTGTCCGGGCTTGCTATGACGGATATAGTGACCCATGTCTGGCCGGATAGGCCCGAGCCGAAGAGTTACTTGGGGCGGTGCCGCATATCAAGGCGATGAAGCGGTCGGCCTGCATAGAGGGTGCGCGGATGGCACTCGCCCGTGTGAAGACACATTGGACAGAGATGGATGCCACCGCTGTTGCGACCCCGGGTTCGGACGATAACCGGTTACCCGCCGAGCACTATTTTGGCGAAGTGTTGCGTGGTGCTCGTGTAATAGAGTCGCAATGCTCAAAAAATGTTACGTTCGAATGAACGTTTTTATGATGTAAAACAATATTTATGATGTAAGCGCCTTTTATACTTGTGCGTTCAAGTAATAGAATATCTCCTATGCGGCCGTTCATGTATACGTGTGTATAACCTTAAAGATGGCAGTCGTCGGCTTCAGCCCCCACGCACAAGGTGCGGGGGTGTTTGCAAAAAAAAGCGCGTTTTCACACTTAATCCGACGTCTCGGTCCTGTAAAGGAGGTGGTAGCATAGCAAACGAGGCAATCGGACTATAATGCTTTATCACTTTCACTTAGCCATGGAGTTCGAGGGTGGGGCTACGACATAGCCCCTGGGGGCACCGCGCTCTCCGAATTTGGGGCACGTATGTGCCTGACCGAGAAACGGCCCTTCGTCAAAGCGGAGGAATTCTAAACATTCCCATGGTCGATCGAGTGGTTGACCAGTCTCTCGCTGTATCATGACAGTCAGTTTTCGGCTTTCTCTACTGAGGTGCTCGCCCAGCCGAACTGGGGCACAATCGCAGTAGTTCTCCTAGTGCCGCGTTAGCCGGCGATACGGAACGTAAGGCAGCAAAACATAGGAGCCGGGCAAACCCAACATTTGACCAAAGACATGATTCGGAGCTGATGCATATAAGGCCTAACTCGAGATGCCGAACACTCCCGAAGGTGTTCGGTCTTTACAATAGCGGGCAAAACAATGCCCTAAGCCCCTTGTGTCCAGGTACAGGCAAGTTCTTCTGGCGCGGCCGATGCCAAAACGCCAGTCTCCACTCTGGTTATAATGAGAAACCAGGGGATTATAGCAAAAAGAGACAGTAAGAAAGGTTTACGTAGGGTCTTAGTCTGAAAAGAGTCCTTGCAACGGGTCCCTACTGCACGTATGCGCCTGTGTCTCCGTTGTGCCGTATCCTGGACGGGTGTGCACACTGTTCATCTGTAAAAAGAGAGGAACTTAGTTTGAAAAGAAATCATGCGAGAAAGTGCATAAAAAATTGAAATATAGATTAATAAAGTTGAGCCTATGCTAGCTCATTATGGCTTATATGTACAAACCCTTGTGAAGGGGTGTGCGGCTAGGTAGCCCCTAGCTTATTTGTTCCGGACTTGTCCAGCCGTGTCCGGGGTCTCAGGCGACCTTTTAATGAAATGATGCCACGTGGACCGGGCATTTTAAGCATAAGAGACGCGTAATGTGGTATTGCATTGAAGCGGATGAAAGCTTCCCGTCCTAGTGATGCTTGATAGCTACTTTTAAATGGGGCGACATGAAAGGTTAGCTTTTCTCGTCGGAAGTTGTCAGGTGACCCGAACACAACTTCTAGTAATAATGAACATGTGCACCTGGCGTAAGGGCCTGGCGCCACTCCTTTGAAGGAAGTGCGGCTATGCCGAATTGTAGTAGGGTCTATCCCAACTTGCGGATTGTGTCCGGATATAGCAGGTTTGAGTCGCTGCCGCCGTCCATCAAAACCTGCGTGAATTGCAGTCCGTCTATTATGGGATCCAATATCAGGGCAGTCTATCCTGCGTTCCGGATACTTCTGGACTAATCCAGATGGTCGAAAGTGATTGGTTTTGACATCCAATCTCAGTGTTCCGCTGGGGTGGACCGTGCGACACTTGTCTTAGCGAGTGCCGTGTTGGTTTTCTGTAGTATCACATGAAGCGAGTTTACTGTTTTGACTTCTTGTGGGAAAGTCTTTTGACTTCTAGTGATCTTCTGGTGGGGTTCGTCATCATCCTCGCTTGGCGCATCGAGCCCCTTGTGTCCGGCGTTGAGTCTGCCGGACTGTTTAAAAACCCAACAATTTCGGTTGGTATGGTTTGCAGGCCTTCCGGAGGTACTGTGGATTTGACATATCCGATCTAAGATTTTGTTTAAATTTGATAGCTCGTCGCTCTTGTCCTTAAGAGGCAGTGTTTTATTGTTTGGCCGCGAGCTTTTGAATCCGGTGTTGACCGCCGTGCCCTTTGGGCTTTTTTATTTATTCTGGCGCTGATCTTTCCTGCGCCGTGATTTTCCGTTTCCATCTCTGATCTCGGATGTACTCGGGTCGCTGGTGCTGCATCTTGCTAGTCAGCTGTCTTCTCCTGCGCAAAAGCGCGTCATGAGGCTTGTTAGCGCGGCCATTGTTCTTGGCTTCTCTTGGCCGAGGTGTCTGGCGAGCCATTCATCTCGGACGTTGTGTTTAAAAGTTGCTAAGGCTTCCGCGTCCGGACAGTCGACTATTTGGTTCTTTTTGGTAAGGAACCTGTTCCAGAATTTGTGCACTGACTCTCCGGGCTGTTGGGTTATATGACTCAGATCGTCTGCATCCGGAGGGCGGACATAAGTCCCTTGAAAATTAGCTCTAAACGCGTCCTCAAGCTCTTCCCATCTTCCAACAGTGTTTTCTGGGAGGCTTTTGAGCCAATGCCGAGCTGGCCCTTTGAGATTGAGGGGTAGGTATTTTATGGCGTGGAGATCATCTCCTCTAGCCAAGTGTATGTGTAGTATGTAATCTTCTATCCAGACTCCGGGGTCTGTTGTGCCGTCGTATGCCTCTATGTTTATGGGTTTGAACCCTGCTGGAAATTCATGATCCAGCACCTCATCGGTAAAACATAGCGGGTGTGCGGCGCCCCTGTATTTGGGTGTGCCGCTGTCTTCGAACACTTGTCGTGTTGTGTTACATCCTGGGGCCCTCTTTTTTGGCCCGTAGATGGACCTAGTTGGGCCGTCCGTTTTCCCAGGATCATAAGTCGGCTTGTGTGCGGCGCCTCTTGTCGCTTTTGGCCTGTCATCTGGCCGTCTATCCGGCCAGGCGGCCTCTTTACTTTTTGACTATGAGGGTTCTATGGCTTCCTCGTCAAATTCTGGCAGCAACTTGCGCTTCGGGTAGCTCTTTGTTTGATGGCCATTGCCATATTTGTCTGCGGTCTTGAGTACCTTGCTCCACTTCATTCTGAGTATGTCTTCCACTTTTTTGAGCTTCCGTTTTTCCTTCTTCAAACTTCTTGCAGTGGCGACGAGTCTTTTGTGAAGGTTCTTATGCTCCGGTGTTGTGTCCGGACTGTTGATTGCTCCGTGAAGTGGTTGATTATCCGGTTCGTCTTGTTCGGATGGTTGCTTGGTTGTATGTTCGCCGTCCGCTGGTTTGCCCTGCTCTATCC
This sequence comes from Triticum dicoccoides, assembly GCF_002162155.2. Taxonomy (NCBI): domain Eukaryota; kingdom Viridiplantae; phylum Streptophyta; class Magnoliopsida; order Poales; family Poaceae; genus Triticum; species Triticum dicoccoides. The sequence goes on from NC_041387.1 coordinate 679,122,846, forward strand.
CTGGGCTGTTAGGAATGCTGCTTTGATCGAGGCGGGACTTAGGGCGGCGTCTATGTCACCGTTTTGGTTGTTTATCGGCGGGATTATCCTCTACCGCGTCCCGTTGTTCCTCGTTATCGCTTCCCTTTGGGGTGTCCACCATATGTATGTCATGTGACGAGGTGGCCTTCCAGTGCCCTGTAGGCGCTGGTTCTTGATTGACTCCGGCATCGTCGTCCATACCGTTGATGTCTTCGGAGTCGTAGTTTAGCAGTCGGTTAGATCGTCGACGGTGGCTACGAAGTGGGTGGTGGGTGGGCTCTGAATTTCTTCATTGTCCGCGTCCCGACCATCCTGGCCTTAGTTCGGCTAGGGCTCTCCAGATAGTGAGAGATGCTTCAGCGAATTTAAGATATTGCCGAAGGGTGAGTGCTGAAAGGTGTCCGCAGCGGTGAATTCCATGATCGGCGCCCATTCGGATTCGACTGGCAGGGGCGCAGGAGGTTCGGAGTCCGGCAGGGGGTCCGGCACCTCGGAGTCATGGGCTTTATGCGGGACAAGGTAAGTGCTCGGCTCCATCGCTGTGGAAGTTGCATCTCTCGAAGCGGTGTCCAGCCATCCGTCCTCGATCCGTGCGATCGGCTCCGGACTATGGGTCGGAGCGGATTCGTGTGCGGCCTCCAAGGTGCTGTCCGGTGGCAGAGTTAGGTCGTGCCCCTCGTGACAGCGCGGCACGCTCGGCTGTGGCTCAGATCCATCGAAGATCAAGTCCCCGCGGATATCGGCCATGAAGTTTAGGCTTCCAAACCTGACCTGACGGCCAGGGGCGTAGCTTTCGATCTGCTCCAGATGGCCTAGTGAGTTGGCCCGCAGTGCGAAGCCGCCGAATACGAAGATCTGTCCGGGGAGAAAAGTCTCACCCAGGACTGCGTCATTGTCGATTGAAGAGGCCATCAAGCCTATCGGTGACGACACAGAGGAACTGTCAATGAAAGCACCAATGTCGGTGTCAAAACCGGCGGATCTCGGGTAGGGGGTCCCGAACTATGCGTCTAGGCGGATGGTAATAGGAGACAAGGGACACGATGTTTTACCCAGGTTCGGGCCCTCTTGATGGAGGTAAAACCCTACGTCCTGCTTGATTGATATTGATATTGTGGATGTTTACAAGAGTGGATCTACCATGAGATCAAGGAGGCTAAACCCTAGAAGCTAGCCTATGGTATGATTGTAATGGTTGTTGTTGTGTCCTACGGACTAGAGCCATCCGGTTTATATAGACACCGGAGAGGGCTAGGGTTACATAGAGTCGGTTACAATAGTAGGAGATCTACGTATCCGTATCGCCAAGCTTGCCTTCCACGCCAAGGAAAGTCCCATCCGGACACGGGACGAAGTCTTCAATCTTGTATCTTCATAGTCTTGGAGTCCGGTCGATGATGATGATAGTCCGGCCGATGATAGTTCGGCCGATGATGGTAGTCCGACTATCCGGACACCCCCTAATCCGGGACTCCCTCAGCCATCGTTCCAAGCTATCAGATTTTCAGCGAACCAAGCCTCCCAGTTTCATCCATACTACTGATCCTTTGTACGCCGACGACTGGCTAAGGACTATTGAAAGAAAACTGGAAATTGCTCGCATAGACGATGGAGACAAGGTTCCCTTTGCAACGCATTATCTCGAAGGAGCTGCCGCTATATGGTGGGATAATGCCAAAGCAATATGGCCTGCCGACGAGGAAATTACTTGGACAAAATTCAAGAATCACTTCCGCAAATATCATATTCCCACTTGAGTCATGAAGATCAAGCAACGTGAATTTCTCGCCCTCACTCAAGGCAGCATGACCGTCGCCGAGTATTTGAATAAATTCAACCATCTGGACCGCTACTATCTCCATGATGTGGCCACCGAAGAGCGGAAGATCGACCGATTACTTGGAGGCCTACACCAACATCTCCGGTGCACTCTCTGTATGTTTGATTTCCCGGACTTCCTGACTCTGGTGAACAAGGCCCTAATCGCCGAGAGGGAACACAAGCTCCTGCACGACAACAAGCCAGCTGCTAATGACCACAAGCGCAAATTCGAGCCCAAGAAGGATATGCAACCAGTGCAAAAGGCTCGTACATGGCAACAGGCTCAGGTGGAGTACAAACCCAATTGGCAGCAGAACGTCAACAAGACTACTACACAAGTCAAGAATGTCGTGACCAGCCCGGTGCGCAACTATTGCCAGCACAACAATTCGTGCTTCAGCTGTGATCAAACCGGACAGTACGCCCGACAGTGTCCCAAGAACACCAAGCACGTCGCTCCATTTCAGCCGCAAGTTAACTACATGGAGCAGTATTCAGCCCCGAATATAATCCAAGGGCAAGTTCATCACATTTCCGCAGACGAAGCCCAAGAGGACCCGGAAGTCATCATTGGTATGTTTCTCGTAAATGACATACCCGCCGTAATTTTATTTGACTCTGGGGCTTCCCACTCTTTTATTTCGCGGAGTTTTGCTTCCCAAAACAATCTTTCTTGATCGATTTTGGGAAAGCACATGTTGGTACAATCCCCGGGATCCATGCTCAGAAGCAATCTCGTCTACCAAAATTTGGAGATTGACATCAAGGGCGTCAAGTTTCCAACATCGTGGATAATCATCGATTCCAACAAATTGGATGTCATTCTGGGCATGAATTGGTTAACCCAATACCAAGTCTGCATCAGTTGTGTGACCAGAGAAGTTACCCTGAAAAATATGGAAGGTCGCACCACAAGTTTTTCTGCCCGCAAGTGGATCCCCATGAAGGATATGGTTTTCGCAGCCATGGCAGAAGAGGTGGAATTAATCCCAGTGGTCAGTGAGTATCCAGATGTATTTCCTGAAGAATTACCCGGCATGCCACCAGACCGAGAATTGGAGTTCGCTATTGACCTAGTGCTTGGAACCACCCCGATACATAAGAAATATTATCGGATGCCCTCCTTGGAATTGGTGGAATTGAAGAAGAAACTGGATGAGATGCTGCAAATAGGATACATTCGTCCCAGCTCTTGACCATGGGGATCACCACAATCTTCGTGGACAAAAAGGATGGCAGTCTACGAATGTGTGTAGACTACCAACAGCTGAATGACGTCACCATTAAAAACAAGTATCCACTGCCGAGGATTGACGATCTGTTTGATCAACTCAGTGGGGACGAAGTATTCTCAAAGATTGATTTGAGCACGGGATATCATAAACTCAAGATTAACGAGGAAGATATTCCTGAGACCGCATTCACCACTCGGTACGGTCTTTACAAATACACTGTTATGTCCTTCGGCCTCACCAACGCCCCTGCATTCTTTATGCATATGATGAACAAGGTGTTTATGGACTTCTTGGACAAGTTTGTGGTGGTGTTCATTGATGACATCCTCATTTATTCCAAAAGCAAGGACGAACATAAGGAACATCTTCACGCAGTTCTGCAACCGCTTCGCGATCATCAATTGTATGCCAAATTCAGCAAATGTGAGTTTTGCCTCCAGCAAGTGGGATTCCTCGGACATATCCTCTTGGCAGAAGGAATCTCGGTGGACCCAAGCAAGGTAAAAGATGTACTTGATTGGTCCGCACCCACCACCGTCTCAAAAATCCAGAGTTTCCCTGGACTGGCCAGATATTATCACCGTTTTATCGAAGGATTTTCCAAGATCGCCAAGCCAATTACTGAGCTCCTCAAGAAGGACAAGAAGTTCGTATGGACCGAAGACTTGGAACAGAGCTTCAATGAGTTAATAACCAGACTGACATCGGCACCCGTATTAACTCTTCCAGATATCTACCGCAGTTTTGATGTTTACTGAGACGCCTCCAGAAAAGGACTGGGGTGTGTACTCATGCAAGATGGCAAAGTGGTGGCCTATGCATCTCGCCAACTATGACAACATGAAGGAAATTATCCTACTCATGATTTGGAATATGCCGCAGTGGTGCACGCTTTAAAAATCTGGAGACATTATCTGATTGGAAATAAGTGCCAGGTATTCACCAACCATAAAAGTCTCAAGTATATATTCACTCAGCCCGACTTGAACCTTCGACAGCGAAGATGGCTCGAGTTGGTTAAGGACTATGACCTCGGAATAAATTATTACCCGGGCAAAGCTAATGTGGTGGCTAACGCCCTCAGCCGCAAACCCGCCAACCTCAATGCCCTAATGGATTCCTTGCCTCCAGAGCTCTGTGAAGAAATCATGCAGCTGAATCTGGTAATCACCGACGCCCGTCTTACCAATATATTGGAAGTTTCTCCTACTCTCAAAGAAGAAATCCGCAGAGCTCAAGCGGATGATAAGGTGTTACAGATATATGTTCAGAAGCTGCACCAAGGGCAAGCACCTGATTTCACTATGGATCAGCAAGGTTCGTTAAGGTTCTGAGGAAGACTTTGCGTACCCAACCAAGACAGTCTGAAGAAGAAAATATTGGCGGAAGCACATGAAGCACCATACTCAATTCATCACGGTGGTACCAAGATGTATGAGAATCTTCATCAGATATTTTGGTGGGATGGAATGAAGAAAGACATCACGTATTTTGTGGCCTGCTGCGATATCTGCAATAAGGTAAAGGCAGAACACCAAAAACCAGCCGGACTCCTCCATCCTCTGCCGGTATCCCAATGTAAATGGGATGATATTTGCATGGATTTCATCACCGGATTACCAAGATCTCATCAAGGAAACAACGCGATATGGGTCATAGTGGACACTCTAACCAAGGTGGCACGCTTCCTACCTATTTGGACCACATACCGTGCAAATCAACTTGCACAGCTGTATCTATCAAGAATCGTCAGTCTGCATGGAGTACCCAAGACTATCACCTCTGACAGGGGATCTCTATTCAAATCCGCATTTTGGTCCCGACTTCATCAAGCCTTGGGGACGCTCTAAAGTACAGCACGGCTTACTATCCTCAGATAGATGGACAGACTGAGCAAGTAAATCAAATACTCGAAGATATGCTCCGGGCATGTACATTGGCCCAAGGAACCAAGTGGGAAGACTGTCTTCCCTACGCCGAGTTTTCCAACAACAACAGTTTCCAAGCCAGCTTAAAAATGACACCCTATGAAGCACCGTATGGCCGCAAATGCCGCACCCCATTAAATTGGTCTCAAACCGGAGATAGCCGTATTTTCGGGACTGATTTAATGCTCGAAGCCGAGAAGCAAGTCAAGGAAATCCGAGACAGACTGCAACGGGCCAAATCCCAACAGAAGAGCTATTATGATGCCAAACATCGTCAGATCAGCTTTGAACCCGGAGAATATGTATATCTCTGAGTGACCCCTATGAAGGAGTCAAGAGGTTTCAGACCCGAGGAAAATTGGCCCCCAGATATATCGGTCCATTCCCCGTCATGGCCAGAGTCGGAACAGTCGCCTACCAATTGGAATTGCCACTAGAATTGTCCGAAGTACACAATGTGTTTCACATCTCGCAGCTAAGAAGATGCATCTCACCACCGGAGAAAAGGACTGATATGTCAGAGATAGAATTGGCTAAGGATTTTACTTATGAGGAAAAGCCAATCAGAATATTGGATCAGACAGAAAGGGTCACTCGCAGCAAAGAGATAAAATTTTACAAGGTTTAGTGGGAGCATCACACGGAAGAAGAAGCAACCTGGGAAAGAGAGGAATTTTTAAGGCCTGCATACCCAGAATGGTTTTCCCAAACAACAGAATCTTGAGGACGAGATTCATCCTAAGTGGGGGAGGTTTGTGATAGCCTGGATTTTGCCTTCTCTCTTTTTACCGGACTTGCCTTCTCTCTCTTTCCGGACTTGGTTTTCATCGTGGTTTTTTGCCCTGATTTGCTTTGGATTTTTGGATCAATTCAAATGGACCTGTCACTTGGGCATATCCTTGGATTTCACCCAAGTACCCTATTCCTCCCACAAATTCCCAAAATAATAAAATGAATATTTTTCCTTTAAGGAAAATATTCATTTTTCTCTCTTAAGTTCATTTCAGAACTTTTTGCTCCAAAGCAACCTCATTTTTTCTCTCTCAGAAAAATCTAAGATAATTCCTAAATATTTTTAGGACCATGGCACATCTTCCCATGCAAAAATATTGCATCATTTTTTGTAATATTTTTGTTGTAGAAAATCTTTCACTTCTGGACCAGAGATGCACTTTGTACAGCAAGTGCATTTTTTCCTTAGCTTTTAGCCCTGATCTTTCTTGAGCTTAAACACCCTCCTAAGAAACCCTAAACCCCAGGAGATCAGCCCTAATGGCCTTCTAGAAGGTGGCCAAACTTGGCGACCAAGTTTCTGTACAAAAACTTGTCAGCTTAGTGGCGTCACTTCTGGTCGACCTGGGCATGAGCCATCAACTCCCCTAGACAAGGTTTGGCCCCTCCTGAGCATCATTTTGACCATGCCAGTTTGATGACCACGCGTGGACATGGTGCGTGCAACGCGTCTCGACGCGCTCTGGCTGGCGCTTTGCATTCTGTTTCGCGCGTGTGCATGCAAGCGCTCGCCTCCGACTGCGGCAATGTGCCACAACCCTCGACCCATCACCCATGACCCCTCCCTGGTGCTCACCGATGCCAGAGCCGCCGCAACAAGACCGGTCGGGTTGTGGCCAAAATGGCACAATGTGCGCGTGTGCTTGTCCCCATCTCAAACCGCCTCCTGTCCTCGTCCACGAGCGTGGGCAAGCGCCGGCGTTGACGCTGCACCCTGTCCCCTTGCGTTGGAGCCTCTCCTCGACGTTCGGCGCGTGTCTGGAGTGCTCCGGCGGCGACACGTCCCCCCTCCCTCTTGCTCTGGCTATATAAAGCCACCCCGACTCGAATCCTGGCCACGCACCACTCCACACAACCACCACGAACACGTAGAACGACCGCAGTTTGGTCGGGCAGGCCTCTGGCCGTCGCCCCGACCCGAGGACTTCGGCGATCCCTGCAGGTCAGCTTCCACTCTCCAGGGCCTCTCGAGCTCAAGCAGTTGCTTGGGCAGGGCCTTGGTGGTCTGCTGGAGCTGCCTAGACCCCGCCAAGCCCTCGCAGCTGCCTCTAGCCTCCATCTTCCACCTCTCTGGTGAACCCGTCTGCCACCGAAGCTTGCGAGCTCGACTGCGACCAGCTCCATCCACCTCTGCCAAGCCATGGGTACAGGCAGGTGCGCCGCGAGCCTCGCTTCCAATCTATCCCTCTAGCCTAGCACCAAACCCCCTCGTCGCCTGCGTGAGCTCCGGCGAAGCGCCGCCCCTCCTATCATCTCGATCCCCCTCTCACTCTCCTGACTGGTGGGGCCCAGTGTCGGCCTCACCACTCGCACGCTAAGCGGTACGAGTAGAGGTGCACTCCCACT
>NC_041387.1:679130388-679179172 GCF_002162155.2 Triticum dicoccoides
TGACCAAACTTTGACCAGCCATAATTTCTAAACCACAAGTCCAAATGAATTGATTCTTTTTGCATTGTCTTTGTTACAGAAAGCTCTAGCAGCACACCATAAGGTGGATTTTTACTTGCTGTCTAGAATTTCTGGTGATTTTCAGAATGAGTTTTCACATTTATCTTTGTGGTTTTAAAATATTTTCAGAAGAAGGATCTTGCGTTGAAGCTAACTAGGAGGATTGTGACCCTCCTCTACACTAAGGCAAGACACAACATCATTTGGATGGTGTTATTTCAATATCTATGATTTTCTACTTGAATATGAGTCTTTAATTGCATTTAAAATTTGATACATTAATATGGTTAATTGCTAGTTGTTTTATGATGCTTGATATGCTTGTTTTAGCTTCTGGTTGAGTTCATAGAATTGTTTGGATAAGAAGAGTAAGATTTTGCTCTAGATATTTTGTTATGGAAAGTTATGGTAGCTATTTTTGCTAGTAGTAGTTTTCAACTAAATGATGAACAAATAAAAATGTTGTTTGTAGAAAAAATGACTTATAACCAGAGAAGTTTCTGATCGTAGTAGTGTAACTTAGTTATATTGCTTGTTTTGATCCATGCTTAAGAGTTGCTTGCTCTGTGTGATGAGTAGTTGCATGGTTTCCGGTATGATGCCATATTAGTAATAAAAAGTTTTTTTGAAAGTTTTAAGTTCAACCTGAATATGATGTTGATCACGTCATGGTGCCACTGAGTCGGGTTTTAATTCAGTGCAACCACATTTACCTAATGGGAAGGTCTTGATTCGGTCCTTTGTCATGGCTCTCACCGGTGCCTCCCGCGAGGCAAGGTTATGGGCGTGCATACCCTGGCCCGGTAGGCAGACATAACCTTGTGTGCTTGTTTGTTTTTATGGTACCTTGTCCCCATTTGGGACCGTTTTGCCACGACAGTGGCCGTTGGTGTCTTTGGTAGACACGGGGCCACCCAAGACCTAGCCCTGAGAGGGAGATGGTCGGAATGGCCGGGGAGAGTGTATGGCAAAGGGAGGGTTTCATCGGAGTACTTTGGTCCACCCGAATGGGAGTATGAGGTCAGGTATTCCGTAGTGTGGGTAAAGTGCGCTACCTCTGCAGAGTGTATTTAACCTATCAATAGTCGCACCCTCGGTTATGGGCAAGACTCGGGAGTAAGTCACACCATGGAGCAACTTTTATAATTAATCTTGCAAACTCGTAATTGTTGTGATGCGTTGTTTCTTGGTGAACCTTGAACACTCGAGGTGTTCATGAGTGATTGGTTTCAGGTGTGACCCCGGTGTGGTTACCGTTGGTTACGAGGTAACCGTCTGGTAAGCGAGTCCGTGTGACTCGGTGCGCTGTTTGGTTGTTCTGCATAGCTTTGCATTTGTAGTAATTTCTTGGATTAATTTAACTTGATTAATTATCATGATATTGTCTGTCATCGTGCTTATGTTTGTTGTGAGCTTGCAAGTACATTCCATGTACTGACCTGGCGTGTCATGCCAGTTTTCAGTCAAGCTGATTCGCATCGGAGCGCATCTCGTGTCTAGGCCATGTCCAGGTCGGTGTCCATGTGCCATGGAGTTCCGCTACGTCGTTCTTCCGCTGCCGCATAGTTTCGTGTGATCGAGGCCCCAGCCATGTTCATCAAATAATGTACATACTATCCAGCAGCACCGTGTGTGCCGCTTGGCCACCAATCTCAATGTAATATCAGACCTTTGTACCACGCTAGTATCAATAAAGCGGTTATTTCTGTACCATGTTGTTGTGTATTGCCAGAAGACTCGATCTCTAGGCTGGCAATGTAGGGTAAAGCGCTTGCTCTGTGCCGGGGTGCCACAGTAATAGTCCACGAAACGGGTCAGAATCGACAAAAACCACGAGTGTTGATGACCGACACATAAACACACCAGGGGTTCATTGATAACCCGCAAGTATAGGGGATCACAACAGCTTTCGAGGGTAGAGTATTCAACCCAAATTTATTGATTTGACACAAGGGGAGCCAAAGAATATTCTTGAGTATTAGTAGTTGAGTTGTCAATTCAACCACACCTGGATAACTTAGTATCTGCAGCAAAGTATTTAGTAGCAAAAGTGGTATGATAGTAATGGTAATAGTAGCAACAGTAAAGATAAATGTTTTGGGGGTTTTGTAGTAGTTGTAATAGTAGCAACGAAAAAGTAAATAAGCGAAGAACAATAGACGAAAAGCTCGTAGGCAATGGATCAGTAATGGATAATTATGCCGGATGCGATTCCTCATGCAATAGTTATAACATAGGGTGATATAGAACTAGCTCCAGTTCATCAATGTAATGCAGGCATGTATTTGTAAATAGTCATACGTGCTTATGGAAAAGAACTTGCATGACATCTTTTGTCCTACCCTCCCGTGGCAGCGGGGTCCTAGTGGAAACTAAGGGATATTAAGGCCTCCTTTTAATAGAGAACCAGACCAAAGCATTAACACATAGTGAACACATGAACTCCTAAAACTACGGTCATCACTGAGAAGTGTCCCGATTATTGTCACTTCGGGGTTGTCGGATCATAACACATAATAGGTGACTATAGACTTGCAAGATAGGATCAAGAACACACATATATTGATGAAAACATAATAGGTTCAGATCTGAAATCATGGCACTCGGGCCCTAGTGACAAGCATTAAGCATAGCAAAGTCATAGCAACATCAATCTCGGAACATAGTGGATACTAGGAGTCAAACCCTAACAAAACTAACTTGATTACATGGTAAATCTCATCCAACCCATCACCGTCTAGCAAGCCTACGATGGAATTACTCACGCACGGCGGTGAGCATCATGAAATTGGTGATGGAGGATGGTTGATGATGACGACGGCGACGAATCCCCCTCTTCGGAGCCCCGAACGGAATCCAGATCAGCCCTCCCGAGAGAGATTAGGGCTTGGCGGCGGCTCCGTGTCGTGAAACACGATGAAACTTTCTCTCTGATTTTTTTCTCCGCGAGACGGTATATATGGGGTTGGAGTTGAGGTCGGAGGAGGTCCGGGGGGGGCCACGAGATAGGGGGGCGCGCCCTAGGGGGGGCGCGCCCTAGGGGGGGCGTGCCCCCTGTCTCGTGGACAGGCCCTGGGCCCCCGGGGCCATGATTCTTTTGCCAAAAATTCTTATTAATTCTGAAAAGTCCCTCCGTGTATTTGCAGGTCATTCCGAGAACTTTTCTTTTCTACACATAAAACAACATCATGGTAGTTCTGCTGAAAACAGCGTCAGTCTGGGTTAGTTTCATTCAAATCATGCAAGTTAGAGTCCAAAACAAGGGCAAAAGTGTTTGGAAAAGTAGATATGTTGGAGACGTATCAACTCCCCCAAGCTTAAACCTTTGCTTGTCCTCAAGCAATTCAGTTGATAAACTGAAAGTGATAAAGAAAAACTTTTACAAACTCTGTTTGCTCTTGTTGTTGTAAACATCAAAAGCCAGCATTCAAGTTTCAGCAAATATTACGAACTAACCATACTCACAATAACACATAGGTCTCACAGCTACTCACATCAATAGCATAATCAGCTAGCGAGTCATAATAATAAAACTCGGATGACAACACTTTCTCAAAATATTTATAACATGATATAACAAAATGGTATCTCGCTAGCCCTTTCTGAGACTGCAAAACATAAATGTAGAGCACCTTTAAAGATCAAGGACTGACTAAACATTGTAATTCATGGTAAAAGAGATCTAGTCAAGTCATACACAATATAAATCAATAACAATGAATGCAAATGACAGTGTGCTCTCCAACAGGTGATTTTAATTAGAAGGGTGATGACTCAACATAAAAGTAAATAGATAGGCCCTTCGCAGAGGGAAGCAAGGATTTGTAGAGGTGCCAGAGCTCGATTTTAAAATAGAGATTGAATAATATTTTGAGCGGCATACTTTTGCTGTCGACGCAACACCTATGAGATGGTTGTATCTTCCACACTAAATGCATTATAGGCAGTTCCCAAACAGAATGGTAAAGGTTTATACTCCCCCAACCACCAACAAGCATCAATACATGGCTTGCTCGAAACAACGAGTGCCTCCAACATACAACAGCCCTGGGGGAGTTTTGTTTAATTATTTTGATTTGCTTTGATCTTTTTGGATCAAGGGACTGGGCATCTCGGTTACCGGCCCTTTCTCGTGAATGAGGAGCGGAGTCCACTCCTCTGAGAATAACCCACCTAGCATGGAAGATATAGGCAGCCCTAGTTGTTACATGAGCTGCTCGAGCATACAAAACAGAATTTTATTTGAAGGTTTGGAGTTTGGCACATACAAATTTACTTGGAATGGCAGGTAAATACCGCATATAGGTAGGTATAGTGGACTTATATGGAACAACTTTGGGGTTTAAGGAGTTTGGATGCACAAGCAGTATTCCCGCTTAGTACAGGTGAAGGCTAGAAAAGACTGGGAAGCGACCAACTGAGAGAGCGACAACAGTCGTAAGCATGCATTAAAATTAATTCACACCGAGTACAAGCATGAGTAGGATATAATCCACCATGAACATAAATATCGTGAAGGCTATGTTGATTTGATTCAACTACATGCGTGAACATGTGCCAAGTCGAGTCACTCAATTCATTCAAAGGAGGATACCATCCCATCATATCACATCATAATCATTCTAATAGCATGTTGGCACGCAAGATAAACCATTATAACTCATAGCTAATCAAGCATGGCACAAGTAAGTATAATCTCTAAATGTCATTGCAAATATGTTTACTTCATAATAGCTGACTCGGGAACAATGAACTCATCATATTTACAAAAACAAGAGAGATCGAGTTCATACCAGCTTTTCTCATCCCAATAAGTCCATCATATATCGTCATTATTACCTTTCACTCGCACGACCGAACGATGTGTATAATAATAAGAGTGTACGTGCATTGGACTAAGCTAGAATCTGCAGGCATTCAACTCAAGAGAGAAGACAAGTAATATGGGCTCTAAATATAAATGATCAATCATGCATATGAGAGCCACTAAGCATTTTCAATATGGTCTTCTCGACCCCCAAAGGAAAGAAAAGAAAATAAAACTATTTACACGGGAAAGCTCCCAACAAGTAAAAGAAGAACGAGAAATCTTTTTGGGTTTTCATTTTAATTCTTACTACAAGCATGAAAATTAAACTAACTAATAAGTTTTTTGTTATTCTCAAGGTTTATCAATCACACAAGAAGAAGACTAGAAAAAGAAATTTAAACTAGCATGGATAATACAGTGAAAGAGTATGACCACCGACGACTAGTGTGTGAACATGAATGTAAAGTCGGTGAGAAATACGTACGCCCCCAAGCTTAGGCTTTTGGCCTAAGTTGGTTTAATACCAAGGACCGCCGCTACTCTCTCCGGTGTAATGAGAGGTATAATCAGGATGCCAGTGGCTGGTCATCTCCGGATCCCACTGGACAGATGATGCACGATAGGGGTCCATCTCAGGTTCCGGTTTAGGTTAAGGTTCTAGAGTAAAAGCTTGAGCTCAATGATTGTTCACAGCCTCCGGTGTGACAAGAAATTTTTCTGCAAGCAAATCAAACAACAGAGGCGCAGGCAAGATAATAGTCTCAAAGTGTTTCTTATTGAATCTAAGTTTATACAAGAGCATCCTATCTTCGTTATCAACAATAAACTTATGTGCTACCATGCTCTTGTAATCTAAAATGTGAGGAGGCAATATTGACTCCTTTTCCTCATGGTGCCTAATGGGTATCTGAAAATGTCTAGCAAGACGTGCAGCATAGATACCTCCAAATATGGGGCCTTTTGTACGATTAAGGGCTAGCCGTTTAGCAACGACGGCACCCATATTAAAACTATTGTTTCCAAGCAAAGCATGTTGAAGAATGATAATATCAGGAACACTCAAGTTTCCACTATTCCCATGACCAATTAAGCATCTACTAGCAAATATGGCAAAGTAGCGTAAAACGGGAAAGTGTATGCTAGAGACTTTCGCCTCGGAACCCTTCTTTGGCTCTTCTACAGCAATAACATTAACAAAGCCAGCCACATCTTCATGATGGGGTTCCTCTAGTTCTCCCTCATAAGGTATCCTACATACTGCACAAAAGTGACGTAGAGACATTTCCTTGAACTCGTCATATAAATAAAACGATACTTCAGGCGGTGACTTCTTAGGATAATAATAAAAGTTTTGCACGAAAGTATTGGTGAGTAAGAGATACTGATCGATTCGGTCGTTGACGAAATCGGTGAGGCCTGCAGTCTCGATTAAAGCATAAAAGTCTTCATGAATTCCAGCCTCTCTCAAGAAATCATCACATAGCCATTCACAAGGTCGTACTTCCGCTAAGCGAGGAAGATTATACTTGGCCTTTTCCTTCTCTTTAGCTTGTTTTTCCTGGGAGCTTTGGCTTGAAGAGCTTCTCAAAAGTTTCCTCAACATTTTCTGAAATTTTCTGAAATTTTAGTACTTCAAGATAAAAGTGCATAAAACTAAACAAGATTGATAGCAACTACTCCTACAAGTGCCTAGAGCCTATATCATGAATTGGAATTGCTTGGGACCTCAAAAATTTAACATGCAAGCTCAAGAACAGGGTCACCAAGACAGCAAGGATTTGCAAAGAATAAAGCACTAGAACAAAAACTAATTGGACCAATGGAGGAGTCACATACCAAGCAACAATCTCCCAAAGCAGTTTTGCAAATGGAGCTTTGAGCTAAGAGATCGAAAATCGCAGCAAAACGAGCTAGAACTCGGGCTTGAGATGGATGGGGATTTTTTGGGTAGAAGATGAAGTGTGTGGGTGCTGGCATAAGTGGAGGGGAGCCACCAGGGGCCCACGAAACAGGGGAGCGCGCCCTACAGGAGGGTGCGCCCTCCTCTCTCGTGGCCTGGTGCTTGCCCCTTTTGCATTGTTTTCAGTGCCTAAAATCCTCAATATTCCAGAAAAAAATCATACTAAATTTGCAGGGCATTTGGAGCACTTTTATTTTCAGACTATTTTTTAATGCACAAATAATTCAAAAAATAGACGGATAATACTATTTTTGCTTTATTTATTCTAAATAATAGAAAGTAAAAAGAGGGTACAGAAGGTTGTGCCTTCTAGTTTCATCCATCTCGTGATCATCAAAATGAATCCACTAACAAGGTTGATCAAGTGTTGTTAATAAACTCATTCCGAATAACACGGAACCGGAGAAATTTCGAATAACACTAAGTTACCTCAACGGGGATATGAAAATCCCTAACAATAAGAATATCATACTTTTTCTTGAGAGTAGGGAGAGGAAATTCAAAACCTCCAAAAATGATAGTTGGAACTTTTTCAATAGAATTGATGCTATGAACTTGAGATTGTTTCCTCGAAAAGTGTACCGTATGCTCATTACCACTAACATGAAAAGTGACATTGCCTTTGTTGCAATCAATAACAGCCCCTGCAGTATTAAGAAAAGGTCTACCAAGGATAATAGACATATTATCGTCCTCGGGAATATCAAGAATAACAAAGTCCGTTAAGATAGTGACATTTGCAACCACAACAGGCACATCCTCACAAATACCGACAGGTATAGCAGTTGATTTATCAGCCATTTGCAAAGATATTTCAGTAGGTGTCAACTTGTTCAATTCAAGTCTACGATATAAAAAGAGAGGCATAACACTAACACCGGCTCCAAGATCACATACAGCAGTTCTAACATAATTTCTTTTAATGGAGCATGGTATCGTTGGAACACCCGGATCTCCAAGTTTCTTTGGTATTCCACCCTTAAAAGTGTAATTAGCAAGCATGGTGGAAATTTCAGCTTCCGGTATCTTTCTTTTATTTGTAATGATATCCTTCATATACTTAGCATAAGGATTTACTTTAAGCATATCAGTTAAGCGCATATGTAAGAAAATAAGTCTAATCATTTCAGCAAAGCGCTCAAAATCCTCATCATCCTTTGACTTGGATGGTTTAGGAGGAAAGGGCATGGGTTTCTAAACCCATGGTTCTCTTTCTTTACCCTGCTTCCTAGCAACAAAATCTCTCTTATCATAACGTTGATTCTTTGATTGTGGGTTATCAAGATCAACAACAGGTTCAATCTCTACATCATTGTTATTACTAGGTTGAGCATCAACATGAACATTATCATTAACATTATTACTAGGTTCATGTTCATCTCCGGATTGTGTTTCAGCATCAGAGATAGAAGTATCATTAGGGTTCTCAAGTGTTTTCATTAGGTTCACTAGAAGTTTGCAAAGTCCTATCATTCTCCTTTTTCTTCTTCTTAGAAGAGCTAGGAACATCTAGATTATTATTCTGAGAATCTTGTTCAATTCTTTTAGGGTGGCCTTCAGGATACAAAGGTTCCTGAGTCATTCTACCAGTTCTAGTAGCCACTCTAACAGAAAAGTCATTTTTATTATTAAACTCATCAAGAAAATCATTTTGAGCTTTGAGTACTTGCTCAGCTTGAGTAGCAACCATAGAAGCATATTTGCTAACGCAGTGAAGTTCATCTTTAACTCTAGCTAGATTATCACCTACGCGTCCTATCTCGAAAGCATTATTCTTTAACTCTCTACCAACATAAGCATTAAAACATTCTTGTCTAGCATAAAGTCATCAAATTCATCTAAGCATGGGCTATGAAATTTAGTAGAGGGTATTTCAACTTTATGATATCTATAGAGAGAATTTACCTTTACTTCCTATGTCGGGTTATCAAGACAATGTGGTTCTTCAGGCGGTAAAGTAAGACCATGTATATCTTCAATAGGTGGTTAATTCTTAACATCTTCAGCTTTAATGCCTTTTTTCTTTCATTGATTTCTTTGCCTCTTTCATATCTTCAGGACTGAGAAATAAAACACCTCTCTTCTTCGGAGTGGGTTTAGGAATAGGCTCAGGAGTTGGCACAATTCCTTCGGAATTACTTCAGGAACTGGCTCAAGAAGAGTCCAATTATTTTCATTAGTCAACATATTATTCAATAGTATTTCAGCTTTGTCGACTGTTCTTTCCCTGAAAACACAACCAGCACAACTATCCAAGTGGTCCTTGGAAGCATCGGTTAGTCCATTATAAAAAATATCAAGTATTTCATTTTTCTTAAGATGATGATCAGGAAAAGCATAAAGCAACCGGAGAAGCCTCCCCCAAGCTTGTCGGAGACTCTCTTCTTTGATTTGCACAAAATTATATATTCCCGCAAGGCAGCTTGTTTCTTATGAGCAGGGAAATATTTAGTAAATCATATCCTGGGGACTATGCACACAACCAGGAGCATGAGAATTATACCAAGTCTTAGCATCACCCTTTAGTGAGAACAGAAATATCTTAAGGATGTATAAATAGCGAGACTTCTCATCATGAGTAAATAGGGTGGCTATATCATTCAACTTGGTAAGATGTGCCACAACAGTTTCAGATTCGAGGCCATAAAAAGGATCAGATTCAACTAAAGTAATAATATCAGGATCAACAGAGAATTCATAATCCTTACCAGTAACACAGATAGGTGAAGTAGCAAAAGTAGGATCGGGTTTCATTCTAGCATTAAGAGACTGCTGCTTCCATTTAGCTAATAATTTGTTAAGATCATTCATATCATTGCAAGAAAGAATAGCTTCGGCAGCTTCTTTGTTCATAACATAACCCTTAGGAACAACAGGTAAAACATAATCATTGGGGGAACGTTCATCATCACTATCATCAATAATAGGTTCTTCAATAATTTCATTCCCCCTAACTCTAGCAAGTTGTTCATCTAGAAATTCACATAATGGCAAAGTAGTATCACGCACAGAAGTAGTTTCATCATGCATAGCAGAAGTGGCATCATCAATAACATGCGACATATTAGAATTCATAGCAGTAGCAGGTTTAGATGTCGCAAGCTTACTAATAACGGAAGAAGAATCTAGTGCAGAGCTAGATGGCAGTTCCTTACCTCCCCTCGTAGTTGAGAGCAAAATCTTAGTCTTAGCGTCTTTCAAGTTCTTCATAGTGATCAACAGATATAAATCCCAAGTGACTCAGAGAATAGAGCTATGCTCCCCGGCAATGGCGCCAGAAATTAGTCTTGATAACCCACAAGTATAGGGGATCACAACAGCTTTCGAGGGTAGAGTATTCAACCCAAATTTATTGATTCGACACAAGGGGAGCCAAAGAATTTTCTTGAGTATTAGTAGTTGAGTTGTCAATTCAACCACACTTGGATAAATTAGTATCTGCAGCAAAGTATTTAGTAGAAAAAGTGGTATGATAGTATTGGTAATAGTAGCAACAGTAAAGATAAATGTTTTTGGGTTTTTGTAGTAGTTGTAACAGTAGCAACGAAAAAGTAAATAAGCGAAGAACAATATATGAAAAGCTCGTAGGCAATGGATCAGTGATGGATAATTATGCCGGATGCGATTCCTCATGCAATAGTTATAACATAGGGTGATATAGAACTAGCTCTAGTTCATCAATGTAATGTAGGCATGTATTCCGTAAATAGTCATACGTGCTTATGGAAAAGAACTTGCATGACATCTTTTGTCCTACCCTCCCATGGCAGCGGGGTCCTAGTGGAAACTAAGGGATATTAAGGCCTCCTTTTAATAGAGAATCGGACCAAAGCATTAACACATAGTGAATACATGAACTCCTCAAACTACGGTCATCACCGAGAAGTGTCCCGATTATTGTCACTTCGGGGTTGTCGGATCATAACACATAATAGGTGACTATAGACTTGCAAGATAGGATCAAGAACACACATATATTGATGAAAACATAATAGGTTCAGATCTGAAATCATGGCACTCGGGCCCTAGTGACAAGCATTAAGCATAGCAAAGTCATAGCAACATCAATCTCAGAACATAGTGGATACTAGGGGTCAAACCCTAACAAAACTAACTTGATTACATGGTAAATCTCATCCAACCCATCACCGTCCAGCAAGCCTACGATGGAATTACTCACGCACGGCGGTGAGCATCATGAAATTGGTGATGGAGGATGGTTGATGATGACGACGGCGATGAATCCCCCTCTTCGGAGCCCCGAACAGACTCCAGATCAGCCCTCCCGAGAGAGATTAGGGCTTGGCGGCGGCTCCGTGTCGTGAAACGCGATGAAACTTTCTCTCTGATTTTTTTCTCCGCGATATGGTATATATGGAGTTGGATTTGAGGCCGGAGGAGGTCGATGAAATTTTATAATATTTTTTAGTATTTTTCGGATAAATAAGAAAAGGGTGCACGATCTCGACGAATTACTTCTGAATAAATTCAGAAATCATATGGAAGAACCATAGCATTTCGCGACTCATTGGTAAATCAACTTTGATTCTCTATAAATCGGAATCGACAAAACCGTGAGTGTTGATGACCGACGCGTAAATGTACCACGGGGTTCGTCAATTGTGCAAAACACTCCGGGACCCCAAAACATTGAGTAATAGTGCACGAAACGGACCAGAATCGGCCAAAATTATGATTGTTCATGACCAACACGTAAGCGCACATTGGGGTTCAACAACTATGGAAATCGCTTCGGGACCCCAAAACGGTGAGTAATAGTCAATGAAATGGGTCAAAATTGGCCAAAGCTTTCAGTTTGGACGATGGACACCCAAACGCACCCCTGGTATCTTCAATCATGGAAATCATTCTGGGACCCCAAAATGGAGAGTAATAGTCCACGAGACGGACCAGAATTGGCCAAAATTGTGAGTGGTGATAACCGACACGTAAACGCATCCTGGGGTTCGTCAATCCTGGAAATCACTTCGGGACCCCAAAACTTAGTAATAGTCCAAGAAACGGGCCAGAATCGGGCCAAACTGCATGTCTTAACGACCAACACGTGAGCACATCTTGAGATTCGACAACCATGGAAATAACTTTGGACCCCAAAATGGTGAGTAATAGTCCATGAAACGGTCCAGAATTGGCCAAAACTGTGAGTATTGATAACCGACATGTACACGCAACCCGGGGTTCGTCAATCGTTGAAATCACTTCAGGACCCCAAAACTGAGTAATAGTCCAAGAAACGGGCCAGAATCGGCTCAAGCTGCGATTCTTGACAACAACATGTAAGCACACCTTGGGGTTCGACAACCATGGAAATCGCTTTGGGACCCCAAAACGGTGAGTAATAGTCCACGAAACTGGTCAGAATTAACAAAAACCGCGAGTGCTGACGACAGACACGTAAACGCACCCTGGGTTCGTCGATCGTGGTTATCACTCCGGGACCCCAAAACAGTGAGTAATAGTCCACGAAACGGACCAAAACTGCGAGTGTTGATGACCGACACATAAGCGCATCTTGGGGTTCAACAACTATGGAAATCGCTTCGGGGCCCCAAAAGGTGAGTAATAGTCCACGAAACGGGTCAGAATTGGCCAAAACTATGAGTGTTGACGAGGACACGTAAACGCACCCCGGGGATCATCAATCATGGAAACCACTCTGGGACCCCAAAACGGTGAGTATTAGTCCACGAAACGGACCAGAATTGGCCAAAATTGTGAGTGTTGATGACCGACACATAAGTGCACCCCGGGGTTCGTCAATCGTGGAAATCACTTCGGGACCCCAAAACCGAGTAATAGTCCAAGAAACGGGCCAGAATCGGCCCAAACTGCGAGTCTTTACAACCAACACGTAAGCAAACCTTGGGGTTTGACAACCATGGAAATTGCTTTGGGACCCCAAAATGGTGAGTAATAGTCCACGAAACGTGTCAGAATCAACAAAACCCGCGAGTGTTGACGACAGACACGTAAATGCACCCCGGGGTTCGTCAACCGTGGAAATCGCTCTGGGACCCCATAATGGTGAGTAATAGTCCACGAAATGGACCAAAATTGGCCAAAACTACGAGTGTTGATGACCGACACGTAAGCGCACCTTTGGTGACACTCCGGGCTTGTTTATTTGACCATGAAGATGATGATGATATAAGCGGATAGAGACCTCCTTCAAACTTTTCTCTAACAATGACTCTCCTCGTTGCCAAGCCCTTAATCACAAAAGAGTAGGGGTAAAATATTATGAGAACATTGTTGTCAAGGGTAAATCAATGAACGGAGACAAGATTTTTGATGCATGGGGAACATGTAGGACTTTATTTAGATGCAATTCTTTTATGGGGGTTTTAACAATTGAGTTACCAATGTGAGTAATATCCATACCGGTTCCACTTGTTGTGTGCACTTGGTCACCTCCGTGGTGCCTTTCCCGCATTGTTAACTTGTCGAGTTCCCCCGTGATGTGCTCGGTGGCTCCAGAATCTGCGTGCCAATTTGTATCAAACCCGTAGGAGTTAGTGATGAGGATGGCCTTCTTCTTTTCTTCATGATCCTCATCATAGCGATGCTAGCAGGCCCCGGCACCTCCAGCATGGTATTTGTAGCAGATTTGTCATTCGGGATAATCTCCCTCATGTTGTTGTTGTTGTTGTGGTGGTGGTGGTTGTCGCTGACGTTGTTGATAGTCGCCACCACAACCATCGTGAGCAGGGGAGGCAGAGGGGAGATCACCACGACCGCACCCTCTATTTCCTCGCCCACGACCTCCTCTGGTGTGAGATTACCCACACACTCTGTAGATAGCATTGGCATAAGAGCGAAAACTAGTTAGTCCATCACCTAGCATCTCCATCCTCTGGTCAAACAGAGAGATCTGCAGTAAGAGATCATCAACAGTAATTGAATTCTTGATAGCGCTGACCGCAGCAACGATGGGATCATAGTCCCGGTCAAGTCCTGCGAGGATGTAGTCCACCATCTCCAGGTCAGACACCAGACGACCGGCCGCAGCTAGCTCATCACCGAGGCTCTTCATCTTCGCGATGAAGATGTTGCTTGACATGTTTCCCTTCTTTGTAATGGCGATGGCGATTCTCAGATTTGTGATCCGAGATTGTGACTGCAAGGCGAACAACGTCGCGAGGGCAGTCTAGAGATCAAAGGTGCTTTTCTTACCAATGACCTGCTCGAGGATCTCCTGGGAAAGTGAATTCAGCAGGTAGCTCAAAACCTACCAGTCCTTCGAAAGCCCCGGCCCATACAAGGGATTTGGCCCTATCGTCATGGTCTTGTCTGCTTGCTCGATCTGCGTTGTTTTTGGTGGCACGGCGTCGCTGCCGTCTAGCAGGCCTGTCACCTGGGCACCTCACAGGGCTGGCAAGATTTGCGCCTTCCAGAGGAGGTAGTTCCCCTTTGTCTGCCTCTCGGTTGGTGTATCACCGAGGTTGAGGCCGGTAGCGCTCAAGGAGGATGCCATGATACGATCGATAGTGAGAGCTTCTGTTTTCTTTGTCGCTAGATGTTTTGGAAGAGTTGGGCTCTCCATACCATGTAAGACAATGTTGGGAAGATTTCCTACTCCCGATGGGAGGCGCATTGCGTTTATTCATGAGAGACAGGAACAGCCCCTGTCGTGGCGAACAAGCCTGCGATGATCACTAGGATTCACCGATACATGAGGAGTCACAGAAAGAAATGAGAGAAGTTGAGATAGAGGAAGGTTTAGATTACAATAGATTTAATAGATATTCTAACAAACACTACACAATATTATGTTATGATACACAAGCGTGTTGAGAGTGCTTGCGAGCCTCTAGATATATTTGGGATATATGACCTAACCAGATCAAGATCTTCGCTTGGCTACTCTTCCGCGACTGGCTCAACATGCGTGCCAATCTCGTCCACAAGCACATCATCTCCGACGCCGCCTGCCCACGATACCTGGCGCCCTCCGAAGACGTGTCCCACCTCTTCATCGTCTGTCCCTTCGCATTCCAATTTTGGCAACGCATGGGTATCACACCAGTTTCAGACTCCATCGACGACCTCTAGGATGCCTAGATTCACCCACATGCACCTCCAGGCGCCTAGTCTTTCGTGCTGCTCACAATCTTATGGAAAATCTGGGAAGCTTGTAATGACAAAGCCTTTAGGGCCATAGATAGGCGCTCGACTAGCTCCTCTAGACTCATCATCTCCGATGTAGACCTGTGGTCACATATCTCTAAGACATGTGACAAGGAAGCCATCTCCTCGTGGTGGTTTTTCCTCTCTGCACACTGTAATGTACCTCTGTAATTCTGTAACGCAACTTTCAGGTCCCCCCCCCCCGCCCGGTGATTCTAAGAAAAAAGATAAATTGGTATTCCTGTTTTTTCTCATTGTAATGATCATAGACAAATGGTGACACACCAAATAGCTTCATATCACAGTTTGGTACATGATTCAGAATTTGAGGAACGAAGAAAGGGAAATGTAGGAGTATGTGAGTTTATTTCTCCCTCACTGTTCACTTTACATAAGCAAAGCCTCTCTCCGGTTGGACACAGCCAGCGACCCATAATCACTATCTTCCTTGACATAGCCAGCGACCCATAATCACTATCCTCCTTGACATAGCTAGCGACCCATAATCACTATGGGCATGTTTGGTTACATTGCCGATTCAGCCTGGCCCGGTGAGCCTGGCTCTATTGAGCCGGTTTGAGGGGATGCAGACCAAAAAAACCAGATGCACATAGTTTGGTTGCCTGCATGCCCCTAGTTGCATGAGACAGCCATTTTTGACCCGGCGTTTGGTTGCCCGCATTGCATTAGGTGCACATATGACATGGTGTTTGGTTGCAACCTGCATAAGGTGTTGTCACCACTTCTAACTAATGGTGACCTTACCACACACAATCTGAACATAGTGCCAGCTAGTTAAACAAATGACAGTTCATCTTAACTACAATCAAATGACAGTTCAAATTATTAAGAGACATTGGCTAAATAGGGATAGTTCATCAGTGTTGCTGCTTCATCTTCCTCTTCTGCTTCTGCTGCTTCCTCTTCTTCTGTGCTTCTGCTGCTGCTGCTTCTTCTTCCTCTTCTTCAAATCCTGCACTGACCTTTGTTAAGCCACATTGCCTCTGCCTACTCCAACCTTTTGTTCTTCCAAGCGTCATTGTCAAATGCATCCACACCATGGCCAGAGCTAACAACATCGTCAGGCTCGACCTCTTCCTCCTCAGGCACGTGTTCATCAAAGCCCCACTGGAAGATCCAGTTATGCAGAACGCGACAAGCAAGAACTAGCTTAACTTGAGTGGAGTATGGGTGGAATGGCTTCTGATCCAGGATCTTAAACCTATTCTTTAGAGCTCCAAATGCCCTCTCAACAGTTACTTTAAGACTGGAGTGTCTGAGATTAAATAGCTCCTGTGCAGTCCTAGAAAAGTTCATACCAGAGAACTCGCTGAGATGGTACCTTGTTTTCCTGAAGGGTCGAAGAATACTCGGCCGACATGCATAGCCAGCATCTCCAAGGTAGAACTTGCCGTCGGGGATGCTGATCCCATCAGGTCGAATCATGTTGTTAGTGAGAATGTTTGCATCATGCTTTGACCCCTCCCAGCCAGCCAGTACATAAGTGAACTTCAGATCAAAGTCAACAGCTACAAGCACATTCTGGCTTGTGTAGTGCTTCCTCCCCCTGTATGCTGCAGACTGTGACCTAGGAACTCTGGCAGTGACATGAGTACCATCTATTGCCCCAATGCTATCCTGAAAATGGCATCACTAGCATGTGTTAGTGCTGAACTTGAACAATACAAGCATATCAAGCCATGGAAAGTGTATATTGTCAATGCTCACCTTGAAGTATGGATACCATCTTGGGCTTCCGCGAATCTTGGGTGGAGTCTGGCCAGATGGTCTCCTGATCATCTTTCCTCTAAGCTCCCCAACAGCAAAAAGCACATGCTTGAAGTACCTAGAGATGGTCTCCATTGATCTCCTGAACGTGTTGTGAATGACCCTGAACCTCTGGTTATGGCCAACAACATGGAGGAACATGGCCACTTGCTCTTCGACACAAGTGTTGATGCTATCTTGTAACAGGTCCCTGCTCCTGAATGTCTCGACAAGCCTGGCAAATGGTGATCTTTTCATTCTAAGCATCCACAGAGCCTCGACGTCATTGCAGTTGTAGATGTAGTTCAGATTTTGGATCCTCTCCTGTTCCCGGGGAAACAATGGACCATAGCGGATCAAAAGTCTCCCAGCACGACGAACAGCTCTCTGGTGCATGAACATGACTCATGCCTGAATCACACTAATCAGTGCTGCTGCCTAGATTATCAGCCTCATTCGTGCGTCCATAACCTAGTCGACATCGATGGTTCGTTCAGTGAGAAATTGATCCTACACCTAGCTTAACGGCCTAACCACTGAGCTAACAAAGGGGGGAGGGGGTGCTGCTTACCGGCATCGGAGACGAGGACGGCGTAGGGGGAGCCATGGCACATACTAGGTCGACCAGACGGTGGCCAACAGCAAGGGGAGCACCAGATCCGCTGCAAACGCCGCCGCCTCTTCCGCCGCCGCCTAGCGCAGATCTGAAATCGCAGCCGTCGCCAGTGGTGAGGCAGTAGCGAAGAAAGGGGGGCAGTGGCTATGGGTGAGCGAGTGAAAGGGGGGTGAGGCTAATTTGGCGCCGGGACGGCGCGCCAGATTTCCATCTCCCGCCGTCCCCCTCGCCCTCGCCTCGCTCCCGCCCGTGCGACCTCGCGACGCACTCAGCCTGGCTCGCGAGAAACTTCCGATCCGAAGGTTTCCAGCGAGCCAGGCTCTAGGCTGCTTTGAGAAGCGTGCGATGCAGGCCCAACAGAAAAACCAGCCAACCAAACAGGTCTCTCCCTTCCCGCGCGGGTCCGATTGGGCTCGATGCGGGCAACCAAACACGCCCTATCCTCCTTGGCCCCCCTTGTCATGGCCATTTTCTTTTGTCTTGGAGCACTTGGCAGTTCATTCACGACACTCATTTAATTATACAATATACCAAGTTGGTATTGCGTTAAACTATGTGATACAATATTAGTGTTGCATTGTAATGATGCAAAGGCTAGGAGTGATCCTTGAAAAAAAACACTACACAGTATTATGTTATGATACACAAGCATGTGGCCTGCCTCAATGCATCGAGACTTTGGGAGCGCTCGCGAGCCTCTAGCTACGAGGAGGTGGGTCCTGCCGCGCCGCCCGAGCTAACAGCGCCCTGCGTTGGGGCGACTACCGGCTTTGTTTACGTCGCTAATCTAGGATTAGTGTGTCTGATGTGGCGTGCTTTCGACCGCGAAATGGGTTTACCTCTTCCATGATATGTACGCCAAGCATGCTTGACTAGGTGCTTAAACAGCTAGCTCCTTTGCCTGTGTGTGTAGGATATTTTAGTTTACCGTATCGTGGTTGTTTCAGCATGGCTAAGGATGATTCATTGTTAAAAGCTAGATGATGTGATGTGTAGTATGTGTTATTGTGAGGATCGTATTAAAACAAACACCAAAATAAATGGTTAAAAACAACTAAAATTAATGGAAAAAACAAATGTAAAAGCATTCTAGGTTTACATTGAGAATAAACAACAACAAACTATATGGCAAAGTGATGTATAAGAACCGAAGAAAAATAAATTAAATCAAACCTCAATCTGTCGTTTTGCACACTTTTACACCTGCAAAAGATACAGACCTCAATCGGTCGTTTTCATTTCCGGTTGAAAATCATACATGGCTGGTGAAATACACTTGTAAAAGTAATACGGGTGTATAAATTTACCCCTATTCCAAGCGGGACCTTAGGGTTATTTCATACTCAGAGATCAAACCTAGTTTTTACTGTTCTTTTAGGGAAGTTTTTACTTTTCAGAACCACGAATTCTTTTGTTCGGGAGCTGCCGACCCACATATTCCACTTTGACAAACCCTCTTGCAGCTGAAACTCGAGGGGCATTCCCATCCACGCGTTTCCCATTACAAATGCTATATATCCACGGCGCCACAGTATTCTTCTCAATTTCACCTCACCCAACACCACTACTCTCCTCTCCTATCATAATCTCGCCTACCCCGGCCGGCCCTTTGACTTCCTCTGCCTCCCTTCCTGCATAGAACACCACAAGCTCCCATCGCCGGAGCTTCCTTGCATCGATCGATGAACAAGACCAAGGTGCACCCCAACGTCGCAGCTGCTTCTCCGGCGGTACCAGCGGCGGCGGGGGAGAAGGGAGAGGCGGTGTCGCTCACCGTGTGGCGGCGGTCGCTGCTGTTCAACGGCAAGGGGTTCACGGTGTTCGACACCAACGGCAACCTCGTCTTCCGCGTCGAGACCTACGCCCGCGGCGGCTCGCCCCGCGAGGTCGTCCTCATGGACGCCGAGGGCGTCGCCCTCCTCACCGTCCGCCGCAAGGTATACATCGATCGTTCTTGGCTTGCTCTGTTTCCCGGGCGGGTGTAGGTAGGACTAGGAGTTCTTGGTTTGACTACATAGATCCGGGCCGGTGTTCCTTCTTGATTTGATTTGTTGGGATCTCAAATTTGATGTTGGTTTCGTCGTGTTGGTGGTGCAGAAGCTGAGTCTGGCGGAGGAGTGGCTCGTCTACGACGGCGACGGCGACGAGCCGGCGCCAAGGCGGTTCACGGCGCGGCGGAACAGGAGCCTGCTCCGGACCAAGTCCCTCGCTCGCCTGTCGCCGCCGCGATCGTTGGACGGCACTGGGGATGTGCCTGGCTGCCGGTACGATGTGGAGGGCTCGTACGCCGGCCGCAGCCTCGACATGTTCGCCTGCACTTCCTCCGCCTCCGGCGGCAATCAGCGGCGGCGCGTGGCCTCGGTGCGCCGGAAGGAAGCCGCCGTCGGCCTGGACGTGTTCAGGCTGGTGGTGGAGCCAGACTTGGAGCCGGCGCTGGCCATGGCCGTGGTCATTCTCCTCGATCAGATGAACGCGTCCTGAAGCCTGGACCCATTCCAGGCATAAACCATGCATGCATGCTTGCAGGCTGCTGTGCCAAGGCTGCTGCCGTGTACAGAGTTCCCGAGGATTCCTGAATGAAACAGAAAACAGAAAAAGAGAGGGTAGCTCGGAAGCAATTTGTGGTTGCTTCATTCGTTGCTCAATGCACCCATTTTTTGCTTCACGTACGGTTCTTTGTTGCCTCCTGAGCCAAAGGAGATGACCGGCCGGCTGAAGCATTTCTACTTAGTGGTGCCATGCATGTTGTGATGTTTTGTATTCAGATCAGAGGATGTAGGGGCTCGAGATCACATTTAGAGGTGTTTTACATCGTCCCATCTTTTTGTTGGTAAATGTTTAGAGGTGTGGGCATATATGAACTCGTAAATGCAACCCTTTTTGTTTCCTTTCCTTTCCTTCAATGGACATTGTGAATAGATCGCTCTGTTTCCTGCCCATGCTGTAAACGGCTCACTAGTTGTATTTTCTGAATTATTGATTGATTTATAAATCTAATACTAGACGGTAGGTGCTTTAAAGTTCATGCGATGCAGGCCAAACAACGAACACAATAAACCAAATTTGCATCTAGCGGGCCAGGCTGAAGCTAGTTCATGCAACCAAAACATGCCCCTAGCAACTGCGTGTGTGAGTGCATCCGGTTCATTCCATCTGCGGATTCTCCTCTTTGTGGCAGTAGTTACCTACTGATAATAAATTAGCTAACTGCTTTGCAATGGAGGCAATACACATTTTTGTGGTTCTCGGATATGCCTTCCACCCTCTATATCTACTGCCTCTCCAATCCAATACTAACACTTATGTGAGTGGCTCATCCAATAAAAATCTCCCCTCCACTGCCACCACACATACTTTAGATTTTAAACCCATAACTGTGTAGTTGATTATATGGAAGATTTCAAGAAGAAGAAAAATCATACGTAAGAGGTCGTCAATATTCATCTAGCCTCTGCACGTCACTAGGACGAAAGGAAAATGTAAAGACATAGGAACCTAATCTTGATATAGCAAAAGCAAAAGTGCAGAAAAAATGAGCTCACAGTGGACCTAAAGATATGGTAGCTAGAAATCGTATTGAAAAGAAAGTGTGCGTCTTGAACAACTCAGGATGAATAACAATATTAAGCAAATCAATTTGCTCGAGTATAGTTTGCCCCCTTTGTTCTTCTGTCTGAAAGTTGTAGATCACCATCTTGTTGGTCGTTCCATCGCCAATATTATCTAGTGAAGGGTGCTGAACCAAGCTTAATCCTGGGCTTAATCTATGGGAGCCACCAAAAATCAGCATGATCTTTGGTATTTGCTTACCCCTTTAGGATGTTTCTCCGCGGGCGCCCCTATATCTCGCTTCTAGCGAGACAAAGGGAACGCTCACGTCAAGGCAGCGTGAGATGGGCTGGCCGAGGTGTGCTAGAGGCCACAACCCTCGTTTTTTGTTCCTGGTTTCTTCACGTTTTATTTATTTTTTACTTTTGTTTACACTTACAAATGTATATAGAAAAAACTGTGTCTACCATAGCTTGTCACATAACTTGTTTAGGCTCGCTAAGCTTTTAACGGTATAAAAGTTATCAAAAAATATAAAGTAAACAGTGGAGCATCTCTCTAATGTAATAAAATGATCCAATGAAGGGATTGTGAAAATATGCATATATGTGTCCTCGGCAAAAAAAAAGCATTACAGCTCACAGCAGCATAAATATATACAGAACTATTTTTTATTTTTTCTAGGACACATAAAAGTTGTATTTTTTAATCGCTCCGTTGATCATCATATATTATAGGTGTGTTGTTTGAGTATTTTCTTTCAGGATTTTTGAAATATTTTACACCGTTGAAAACCTGAACTGGTTCTATGGCAAGCTATTACAAAAGTATACTTGACATAATGTTTCAAAAAATGTTGATCAAGCATATAAAAATGTTCAATGTGTATAAAAAGAGTTGACCTTGTATACTAAAAATGTATGAAAAAGTCGATCAAGTATTTAAAAATGTTAATAAAGCATTTAAAAAATGTTTAACAAGAATTTTAAAATGTAATCAAGCATTAGAAAAATGTTAAATTTGTAAATAAAAAATGTTGACCATGTACACGAAAAATTTATCAATATATATATAATATATGTGAAAAATTTTGATCACGTGTTCTCAAAATGTTAGTCAACAATTTGAAAAATCTTTTGAGTTTCATCTCCATAAGAGTAGCTGAGTTTTTACGTTGGCTCGCCAAGCCTATCACAATCCTCCTCCTTTATCCGGGATTGGGACCGGCTATGTTGAGAGAACATAGGCAGAGTTTTTTTTAAGAATTTGAAAAACGTTAATCATGTATTAATTTTTTTGTTCTTGCATTTGAAAAAAAAAATGATCAAGCATTCAAAAAATGTTAAATGAATATCTAAAAACTGTTGACTATGTATTAGAAAAATGTTAATCTTGTACTTTAATTTTTTAATCAAGCATTTAAAAAATAATGTTAAATGTGCATAGGAAAACTGTTGATCGTGTATTAAAAAAATGTTAATCTTGTATTTAAAAATGTTAATTCAGCATTTGGAAAGGCTAAAAATGTTTATATTGTTTTACCATGTATTAAAAATATTAAACTTATATTTAAAAAATATCAAAAATTTATTAGAAATTAGTTGTTGATGTAAAAAAATGTAGATTGAAAACCAATAGAAACATTAGACATGTGGTGAAGGAAAAAAAATGATAAAAACTGAGAAAGGAACACAAAGAAAACAAGAAACACCAAGAAAAAGAAAAGAAAACCAAAGCATAACCATTAACCAAGTGTCTCACATCCCTGATAAACAAAATGATGCAACCGGACATTACGAAAAAGCAAATTAAAATCATTAGTAATACCTAGCTTGGCGAGTGTTGTCGCACAAGCCCACTTGGTTGCTTTGATATTGCTTCTACTTAGCTTTTGGAATTTCTTCCTCGCTTCACTGTGGGTGAAGGCGATCCCCTGAGTGAAACTTGTTATGGCGGTGCGGCGGATGAACCTGAAGCACCGCGTACGAGAGTGGACCTCCTCGTAAACATCTACAAAAAAAATTCCAGTCCAATACAACTGAACAATATTGACCCTACGGTGGTCCCAACATCATACTCCTCTAAAAACATCAATCAATCCAAGCCATTTGGATAAAAAAAATATGCATCTCCTAGTCATGGCAAGGCTATGCATGTAGAACATGGATTCACAAAAAATAACTTGTGGATCAAAGGAGAAAAATTCCATAGATAGATCACACGGAAGGATTTGAATTAAAACCGAACGCGTAGAGAGATCGGGCGAAGTTTTGCTAGAGTTGGAGAGTTTTGTCTGAAGAAAAAGAAAAGAGAGAGATGGAGGGTGATTTACCTTCTTCCTTACGCTCGTATGAAATGCCATCATTTACCCTGATTGCTTACCTGCGCTTGTGCATACCTCATATGACCGCTGAAACGGGCGGCGGCGCCCATATGGAACGCCATTGAATTCTCTGATTAATTCATTCTCCTGGGCGAGGATGTCATAGGACCGCTCAAACAGGCGGGTGCGCCCATATGGAACGTCGTCAAATTCTCTAGACTTCTTTCTGTTTTGTTTGAAGGTTTCAAACGACCGTTCAAACGACCGCTCAAACGAGCGCTTCCGCTTATTTTGGAATTGTCGTTCACTCTGATGTCTCTAGTTGTTTTGCGGTGGAACCTCCAGCAGGTCATACGACCACTCGCGGCCGCTTGAAAGGGCACTATTATGTTGTTTCTTTTGAAACTTTTATTTTTCTCCGTTTTCCCGTGACATTATTTCCAACACAATACATAGACATATTTCCATGCATCTAAACATTAATACAACATACTCCTTCCGTTCCTAAATATAAGTCTTTATAGAGATTCCACTAGATGGACTACATACGGGGCAAGATGAATGAATCTACACTTAAAATGCATCTATATACATCAGTATATGGTTCATAGTGAAATCTCTACAAAGACTTATATTTAGGAATGGAGGGAGTATAATTTAACTTGCACATCACATAGCCTTCATTAGAACAACTCTTCCAAACTTGTTCCTTCATATTGAACTTCAATCACTCTTTTATTGAAAAGGAAAAAAACTTGTCTACTTTATTCACAAGGGTTGTCTCCCATGATGCGCTTGTTTTCGGTCGGTTAGCTCGACCGTACTAGTGATCAAGGTGGTGCAAACATATCGAGACCGTAGCTTCTGGCATTCACGGTGATACCGAGGTGTAGTAGTGACCTCCACCAGCTACTGTTCAACCAGCCTTCCACGGGTTACTGTTCATCTAGCCCTACACCGGCTACTGTTCGACCAGCCCTCCACGGGGCCCTGTTCATCCATCCTCAACCAGCTCGATCAGGGTCCTGTTCACCCAGTGACAACGACCTCTACTATCACGAGGTCCTGTTCATCCAACCCCCACGGGGAACTATTCATCCAACCCCCAACAACACTCATTGTTCATCCAGAGGCAGCATGTTCGATCGGCTTCAGTTAGCAACAGTAGCGAAGGAATCGCTCGATCGGGTTCAGTTAACAGTCAGGGATCGATCGATCGCTCGGGTTCAGTAACGCGTGCAATCGCTCGGGTTCAGTAGACAAACGCCCCGCTCGGGTTTAGTTAGAGCCCAACGCCTCGCACCCACACGCGTACATGTACGAGAGAAACGCGCAATCCCTCCGTGCATCGCTCGGTCCCGACCATCCATCGTAACCGGGAACTCCCCGATATTTTCCTCGCCCTCGCTTCTACCACGGTTTTTTTCATCATGGACGGCCCAAAAAATGTCATGCAGCTGGGTCCCTGGCCCGCCCAGGAGAAAAAAGCCCATTTTCTGTCATATTTTTTTGTCATAGAAGTAGGAGCCCACCAAATCTATGATGATACCGGGTTTTGTCATAATTATCGTCATAGAAGTGTCATAAGCATGACAGAATTTTTTTCGATAACCCACAATGTCACGAATATGTCTTTTTTTGTAGTGACTCGTCGACGTGACGGTCCCCGCCGCTGTCAGTGTCCATGTGCGACGGGCCTTCGACCCCTGCGCCGCCACGGGCGTACCCATGCAGACTGTGCTGAGAACCGGCCATCAGTACCTCCGCAGCGGGATCGCTGCTCTCGCATCGGATACGTCATCCAAGTCCTCATGCAAGGAGGCGAAAAAATCGAGGATGGGCTCACCGGGCTCGATTGCCGCGATATTCGGGGCTGCGACCTGAAGGGCTACCGCGTGCTTGATCCACCACTGGAGCTGTGAGCGTCAGGAGTGCTTGTGATGGCGGTCGGCGGGGCGGGGAGGTGTCGACAGGTACGAGGCAGACGGTTGATGAAGAAGAACGCCGAAAGCACTCGCGCGGAAGTGCGTTATGCCGCGAATGGGCAGCGCCTCGACATCGAGCGGGGCCTGCCGGAGCCACGCCGAACCATCAGTGACGAAGCTGAGGACGCCGAAACGAATCTAGCCGCCAAGTGTCAGTCCGCCACCGGAAACCATGGTGAAGATGGGAAAATCACAACTACGCCGGAAGTCGCTAGACCCCTGCCCCACGATGGGCGCCAACTGTCATGGGTTTAAGTCTGACAATAGTGTATGGGGGTACGAATTAGAGGGCAGAGTCTAGCTACGGGGCATTTGTTTCACTCGGATTTACGAATTCAGGCCCTCAGGATGGAGGTAATAGCCCTACGTCTCGGTGCTCTGGAGCTGTTGATTGAGTGTATGGTTTACAAAAGATGCGAGCCCTTGCCATGGAACCGAGGGGTGGCTTATATAGAGTCCGCCGGCTCCTCATGAATGCCGCCATAACCAAGGGTTAAAGGGAGAGTTTAAGGGCGCCTGTTACTGGTAAAGGACGTATTGATTACACTTGATGAGGGTGTACGCACGTCCTGACCATTGTGATTCCGGGGTGTCTCCTGGTCTTCTCTATCCGAGTCCTGACTGGTTCTCCGAGTGAAGTAAGCTGGTTGAGTGGAGTGCTACTGTCGGTGTCAAAACCGGCGGATCTCGGGTAGGGGGTCCCGAACTGTGCGTCTAGGCGGATGGTAACAGGAGACAAGGGACACGATGTTTTTACCCAGGTTCGGGCCCTCTCGATGGAGGTAAAACCCTACTCCTGTTTGATTAATATTGATGATATGGGTAGTACAAGAGTAGATCTACCACGAGATCAGAGAGGCTAAACCCTAGAAGCTAGCCTATGACATGATTGTTGTTCGTCCTACGGACTAAAACCCTCCGGTTTATATAGACACCGGAGAGGGTTAGGGTTACACAGAGTCGGTTACAATGGAAGGAGATCTACATATCCGTATCGCCAAGCTTGCCTTCCACGCCAAGGAAAGTCCCATCCGGACACGGGACGAAGTCTTCAATCTTGTATCTTCATAGTCCAGGAGTCCGGCCAAAGGTCATAGTCCGGCCATCCGGACACCCCCTAATCCAGGACTCCCTCAGTAGCCCCTGAACCAGGCTTCAATGACGACGAGTCTGGCGCGCAGTTTGTCTTCGGCATTGCAAGGCGGGTTCCTCCTCCGAATACTTCATAGAAGATTTTGAACACAAGGATAGTGTCTGGCTCTGCAAAATAATTTCCACATACTACCATAGAGAGAACAATATTTACACAAATCTAATCTGCTGACGTAGTTTGCAGCATGTCATCACACCATGGCCAAGCCTTTATTCGAATCATTTTCACTGTCCCACCTCAGCGCACTTAGCGAGGCGGTTTTCCTTGGCACGTCTTGTTGAAGCAGAGATCGTGTCCCCTTATTCCAGGATTCTCATCAATACGGACGTGGGTAACCCAATCGTGACATTAATTTACGACGCTTGGGAGATAAGCGAGTTTTACCAGGCTGGTGGGGGCGCATAGTTTCGTACGCCCATATAAGGGGATAAGGATCCACCTTTTCCATCTATGCCTTCTTCCTTCTTTGCTTATCCATTTTCGCGCACTCGAGCTCCAGCGCCCAAGTCCGCACATCCCACCTCAACCTTCTCCAGCCATGTCCGGAGCGGGAGTCAAGTGGATGGTTTCCTCCGTCACGGAGGGACACATCAAGTAGTTGAGGGAGGCCGGATACTTGTCTAACGACATCGCGCACCGGCTCCCAGACAAGGGGCAGCTCATCCCTACCCCCAGGCCCCATGAGAGGGTGGTGTTTCTCACCCAGTTCCTCCGCGGACTACGTTTCCCACTTCACCCATTTGTCCGGGGACTCATGTTCTACTACGGCCTAGATTTCCACGATCTGGCCCCAAACTTCATCCTCAATATCTCGACGTTTATCATCGTGTGCGAGGCTTTCCTCCGCATCAAGCCCCACTTCGGCTTATGGCTGAAAACCTTCAATGTCAAGCCGAAGGTTGTGGGCAGCCAACAAGCGGAGTGCGGAGGCGCCATGGTGGGCAAGATGCCCAACGTTACATGGCTCGAGGGCTCCTTCGTGGAGACCATAAAGGGGTGGCAATCGGGGTGGTTCTACATCACCGAGCCGCATGACCCTGAATGGGCAGCGGCCCCCGAATTCCGATCTGGCTTCCCTACACGGCTCACCTCCTGGAAAGAGACGGGCTTGTCGTGGGGTAATTCAGAGGAGCTGTCCGGACTCCAAACCTGCGTCCAAAACCTGGTGAGCAAGAAGCTCAAACTCGTCAATGTAGTCCAGGTCATGCTCATCCGCCGGATCCTCCCGTGTCAACGACGGGCCTTTAACTTATGGGAGTTCAACCCGGCCTAGCACCAAACTCTAACCAGGCTCTTTGACACAATGCACGAAGATGCCTGGAAGGTGCTATTCAAGGGCGCCGAGGTTCCCCCTCCCATCACCGAGGATCGCGGATTCCGCGCGCAGCATCAAGCCAACGCGGTAATTTATTTTGCCCTTTACGGGACACTAGTTTTCATAGTTTGACTCTATGCGGGATCTAAGCTCCCGTTCCTTTGACAGGAATGGCAGAAGAAGACTGGACAGATCGACTGTCCGGCTCCTTTGCCCGAAGATCCAGCAGACGCCCACTTGACGGGGCTGCTGGCCCCGGCACCTTACGTCGTGCTGGAGAAGAAGGCCAAAAAGCAGGCCACGGGAACTCGAAAGAGTTCCCGGCGCCAGGTGGTGTCGGACTCATCGTCCGATGACTCCGAGGCGGACTCCTCCCGTAAAGACGAGGAGGAGGAAATAGAGGCCTCTCCCCCAGCGGGGGGAGAGAAGAAAAGGAAGGCCGCCCCAACTGGGGAGGCCGGAGGGTCCTAGAAGGGAAGGACCCTCCCTCCGGACTACTCCACCAACGCCGACGATGGTGAAGAAGAGTGGCCACCCAGGGCCAAGCCCCTGGCGAAATCGTAAGTCTCCAGATACCAGAATAACTCATGGCGTTCCTTTGTTGCACAGTACCTTCTGACGTCGGATATAATCATGCAGTCCGCCCAAGGCCGGGCTCGACGCTTCGTCGAGCGGTTCCCTGGGTTCGTCGGATGTGAACAGCACTTCACTTCCGACCGCCTCCTCTCCTCGCGCCACGGATGACGCCGAGGTGGCGTCCCAAAAGGGGCCAAGCCAGGAGGAGATGGTCCTGGAGGCGCCGCAAGGCGACCTCCCGGACTCCGAGCGAAAAGGGGATAAAACCCCTAAGGGCTCTAAGTCCGGCCCTAGGACAGACACCGCACTGGAACCTTCAATGGTTCCGGCATCCGGCAGGCGGCCCCCTATTAAGAAGGGCAAGCCTACGACACCGGTGACCTCCGTCCAACCGGAGGCACCGGATAATCTGCTGGAGGTGCTTAACGGTGCCTCCATCGACAAGGAGCACCGTACTATTATGAGTGCGGTGATCCAGAAGGTTCAGTCCGCCGAGAGCGGGCTAACCGAAGCCTGTGCCAGCCTCCTAACAGGCTTTGAGGTACGTATTTAAGATATGTAAAAATATTACCGCATAGACAGTAGCCCCTGATGCTCAGTTTGGTGTTCGGAAAGAAAAGCCGAACTGAGGATCAAAAAGTTATACGCAGGAGTCTAACATAAGTGTGTCAATATGGGAATGCAGGCTGTGTTGCTGACCTCTGCCGCACTGACTGCGGAGGTCAATGTATTGAAGCAGAGCCTCGAGCGGTCCGAGGACGAGCTCGGTCTTGCCAAGAAGCAGCTCGAGGACAAGGAAGGTAAGTAATACCTTATGTAAGTATATATAAAAAAATGTGGTTGCAAAAAAAATGACAGGATCAACGTGGGTATGCAGGGGCCACGAACGAGGTGGCGACCCTGAAGGAAGCGTTGTCCAAGGCCGAAAACAATGTGGCCGTGGAGCGCACCGAGCGAGAGAAGCAGGAGGCGCGGGTGGCGGCGGTGTAGCAAGAGCTTCAGGCTCTCGTGGAAAAACACGAGAGTTTGGAGCGTGACTCGAATACTCGAGAGTCCGAGCTCGCCTCGACGCTTGAAAGCGCCAAATCTGCCAAGGCCGAAGCCTAAAAAGCCCTCCAGGAAATTGAGGCGATGAAGAAGATAACGGCGGGTAAGGCATTCTTTATGCAAAGCAAGCACGTGAAAGTGAATTACTTGTTACTTACCCGAGTCCGGAGCTCTCCAGGAGCATTCGCAGATCTTCCCCGGAGTGTGTCCGATGCAGCCGCATTCTACCGAGCTGAGGAGGGAAGCTCGATGGAGAAGGTGTTCTGGTCTCAGTATGCTGAGGCCGGACACCCGGTGCCCTTGAGCGACCAGCTGAAGCAGCTGGTCGAGCTCCATAAGGTGGCCGAACAAGCCATGAAGGGTCTCGCGGTCCGGCTGTGGCCCGGGGAAGCCATGCCTGGAAGCTACTTCGGGCTGGTAAGGCGGCTGGTGGATGCATGTCCAAGGCTTGAAGTCATCAAGCGCTCCGTATGCATCGAAGGTGCCCGTAGGGCCCTTGCCCGTGCTAAAGTGCACTGGGGCAAGATGGACGCTGAGAAGCTTGTGACGGACGGACCACCGCCGGGCAAGGAGCATCGCAAGCCCGAGATGTATCATGAGGGCGTCCTAAAGGGTGCCCGCCGTATCGCGGATGAGTGCTCCAAAGATGTAATTTTTGACTAAACTCGCATTTGTGATCCTGTACGCTAAAAACTTGTTTCATATGCGCTAAGCAACGCTTTTGAATTTAAAATATTACCTTCTGTGCGACCGTTTATCAAAATTGAGAGATGGCGAGTCGTCGGCTTCTGCCCCCATGCCGCGAGTGCTGGGGTGTTTGGTATAAACTTGAGCGCTCTTTTTCCCATTATAGGGTCCTTCGAGGGAGGCGCTCAACACAACGAACAAGGCAATCGGATTATAATGCTTGAACACTCTCACTTAGCCATAGAATACTATAATTTTAAATTTCGGCGAAGCCCCTAGTATTCGGAAGACCGAGTTCGGGGCGCTATCCACGCCTAGATCGGACGAAGCCGACTCCTCGCTCTAAGCGGCATAAGTCTTTAGGGACTCGAAAACCTCTCGAACAGCGACCAGCTCTCGCCCTATCATGACGGTCAGTTTTAGCTTTCTCCACTGAGGTGCTCAGCCCGGCTCAACCGGGGCACAATCGTAGTGGTTCTCCCAGTGCTACCTTAGCCGATATATCGGAATGTAAGGTACCAAAACATGGGAGCCCGGCAAACCCAACTATTGACCCAAGACATGATTCGGAGCCGATGCATATAATGCTATAAGTTCGGGGTGCCACACTCATGAGAGTGTTCGGACTTCTCACACCATATTCTGGGGTGCATAAGCCCCTGGTGTATTGGCCGTACCAAAGTGTACGGTTGCATAATGTCATAACTGAACATATTTTTATATATATAAAAAGATAATGCAATAATAGACAAATGTTATGCATTGTTTATTCGAAAGGTCTGCGGTAAAAGCAGAACGATACAAATAGTGCGATAAGCAAGAGATGGGACTATTTAACATGTCCCCCCTCCAAGAGCGAGCTGCGGGATTATATGTGAAACAAGTATACTGCTCATTATAGAGACCACCTGGACACTCGACGTCGCTTTCTGCCTCCCTGGGTGTTGCATCGTGTGTTCGGCGATTATGCTGCCGGACAGGCCTTCCGGAGAGTGGAGTCCTGAAAGTAAGAAAGAAAGAAAGAGAAAAAAAGGAATGACAAAATCGGGAGCCCCTTGTGTGGTTGAGCCGTATTTTGGGCGTGCCGTGGTCGTGTCCCTCCCCCTATGCCCATGGTATTTCCAAAGCATAGTTATGTACGTGCTTTACTGGTTTCGCAATTTCGCGAGGGCTGGGGTTAGGGCCGCATTGCTACGCGTGCTCGGAACATGCCAGGCGGTCTTGTTGTAGGTTACTCTGGGCGCGCTTGACGGTGTCCGGACGTTTAATGGCCGGACTGGAGAATTGCCTTGACAGGCTGCTTTGTACTTCCGTCGCGAGGGCCGCCGTATGCTCCTCCGTCCGGAGAGAGCGTTCGGTGTTTCCATTGACCGTAATGACTCCTCGAGGGCCCGGCATCTTGAGCTTGAGGTATGCGTAGTGCGGCACCGCATTGAACTTTGCAAATGCGGTTCGTCCGAGCAGTGCGTGATAGCCACTGCGGAACGGGACTATGTCGAAGATTAACTCCTCGCTTCGGAAATTATCCGGGGATCCGAAGACCACCTCAAGTGTAACTGAGTCTGTACAGTTGACCTCTACACCTGGTATGACGCCTTTAAAGGTCGTCTTTGTGGGTTTAATCCTTGAGGGATCTATGCCCATTTTTCGCACTGTATCCTGATAAAGCAGGTTCAGGCTGCTGCCGCCGTCCATAAGGACTCTAGTGAGGTGAAATCCTTCAATGATTGGGTCTAAAACCAATGCGGCAAATCCGCCATGGCGGATGCTAGTGGGGTGATCCCTTCGATCAAAAGTGATCGGGCAGGAGGACCATGGGTTGAACTTTGGGGCGACTGGCTCCAACGCATATACGTCCTTGAGTGCACGCTTCCGCTCCCTTTTGGGTATGTGGGTTGCGTATATCATGTTCACCGCCCGCACTTGTGGGGGGAAACCCTTCTGTCCCCTATTGTTCGGCGGCCGGGGCTCCTCCTCGTCATCGCTATGCAGCCCCTTGTCATTGTTTTCGGTGTTTAACTTGCCTGCCTGCTTGAACACCCAACAATCCCTGTTGGTGTGGTTAGCTGGTTTTTCATGTTGGGGAACGTTGCAGAAAACAAAAATTTTCCTACTCGTTTCACCAAGATCATCTAGGAGTTCATCTAGCAACGAGTGATTAGATGCATCTACATACCTTTGTAGATCACGCACGGAAGCGTTCAAAAGAACGGTGATGATGTAGTCGTACTCGACGTGATCCAAATCACCGATGACCAGCGCTGAATGGACGGCACCTCCGCGTTCAACACACGTACGGGACGGGAGACGTCTCCTCCTTCTTGATCCAGCAAGGGGGGAGGAGAGGTTGATGAAGATCCAGCAGCACGACGGCGTGGTGGTGGATGCAGGGCGTCACAGAAGCAGGGCTTCGCCAAGACTACGAGGGAGAGACGTAACGGGGGGAGAGGGAGGCGCCAGGGGCTGGTGTGAAATCCCTCCTCTCCCCCCCACTATATATAGGGGTGCCATGGGGGGGCGCCGGCCCTAGTAGATGAGATCTACTAGGGGGGGCGGCGGCCATGGGGAGGTTTCCCTCCCCCCCAAGGCACCTAGGGGTGCCTTCCACCACATGGACTCTTCCATGGTGGAAACCCTAGGCGCATGGGCCTATAGGGGCTGGTGCCCTTGGCCCATCTAGGCCAAGGCGCACCCCCTACAGCCCATGTGGCCCCCGGGACAGGTGGCCCCACCCGGTGGGCCCACGGGACCCCTCCGGTGGTCCCGGTACAATACCGATAACCCCGAAACTTGTCCCGATGCCCGAAACTGCACTTCCTATATATAATTCTTTACCTCCGGACCATTTCGGAACTCCTCGTGACGTTCGGGATCTCATCCGGGACTCCGAACAACATTCGGGTTTCTGCATATACATATCTTCATAACCCTAGCGTCACTGAACCTTAAGTGTGTAGACCCTACGGGTTCGGGAGACAAGCAGACATGACCGAGACGACTCTCCGGTCAATAACCAACAGCGGGATCTGGATACCCATGTTGGCTCCCACATGCTCCACGATGATCTCATCGGATGAACCACAATGTCGAGGATTCAATCAACCCCGTACGCTATTCCCTTTGTCCATCGATATGTTACTTGCCCGAGATTCGATCATCGGTATCCCAATACCTCGTTCAATCTCGTTACCGGCAAGTCACTTTACTCGTACCGTAATGCAT
Organism: Triticum dicoccoides; assembly: GCF_002162155.2. Lineage (NCBI taxonomy): Eukaryota > Viridiplantae > Streptophyta > Magnoliopsida > Poales > Poaceae > Triticum > Triticum dicoccoides. The sequence goes on from NC_041387.1 coordinate 679,163,607, forward strand.
GATCCCGTGACCAGACACTTGGTCACTTTGAGCTCATTATGATGATGCATTACCGAGTGGGCCCAGTGATACCTCTCCGTCATACGGAGTGACAAATCCCAGTCTTGATCCATGTCACCCAACAGACACTTTCGGAGATACCCGTAGTCTACCTTTATAGTCACCCAGTTACGTTGTGACGTTTGGTATACCCAAAGCACTCCTACGGTATCCGGGAGTTACACGATCTCATGGTCTAAGGAAAAGATACTTTGACATTGGAAAACTCTAGCAAACGAACTATACGATCTTGTGCCATGTTTAGGATTGGGTCTTGTCCATCACATCATTCTCCCAATGATGTGATCTCGTTATCAATGACATCCGGTGTCCATAGTCAGGAAACCATGACTATCTGTTGATCAACGAGCTAGTCAACTAGAGGCTCACTAGGGACATGTTGGTGTCTGTTATTCACACATGTATTACGATTTCCGGATAACACAATTATAGCATGAATAAAGACAATTATCATGAACAAGGAAATATAATAATAATGCTTTTATTATTGCCTCTAGGGCATATTTCCAACAGTCTCCCACTTGCACTAGAGTCAATAATCTAGTTACATTGTGATGAATCAAACACCCATGGAATTCTGGTGTTGATCATGTTTTTCTCTAGGGAGAGGTTTAGTCAACGGATCCGCTACATTCAGGTCCGTATGTACTTTACAAATCTCTATGTCTCCATCTTGAACATTTTCACGGATGGAGTTGAAGCGACACTTGATGTGCCTTGTCTTCTTGTGAAACCTGGGCTCCTTGGCAAGTGCAATAGCTCCAGTGTTGTCACAGAAGAGCTTGATCGGCCCCGACGCATTGGGTATGACTCCTAGGTCGGTGATGAACTCCTTTACCCATATTGCTTCATGTGCTGCCTCCGAGGCTGCCATGTACTCCGCTTCACATGTAGATCCCGCCACGACGCTTTGCTTGCAACTGCACCAGCTTACTGCCCCACCATTCAAAATATACACGTATCTGGTTTGTGACTTAGAGTCATCCAGATCTGTGTCGAAGCTAGCGTCGACGTAACCCTTTACGACGAGCTCTTCGTCACCTCCATAAACGAGAAACATTTCCTTAGTCCTTTTCAGGTACTTCAGGATATTCTTGACCGCTGTCCAGTGTTCCTTGCCGGGATTACTTTGGTACCTTCCTACCAAACTTACGGCAAGGTTTACATCAGGTCTGGTTCACAACATGGCATACATAATAGAACCTATGGCTGAGGCATAGGGGATGATGCTCATCTCTTCTATATCTTCTTCCATGGTCGGACATTGAGCTGAGCTCAATTTCATACCTTGTAACATAGGCAAGAACCCCTTCTTGGATTGATCCATATTGAACTTCTTCAATATCTTATCAAGGTATGTGCTTTGTGAAAGACCTATGAGGCGTCTCGATCTATCTCTATAGATTTTGATGCCTAATATATATGCAGCTTCTCCAAGGTCCTTCATTGAAAAACTTTTATTCAAGTAGGCCTTGATGCTGTCCAAGAGTTCTATATCATTTCCCATCAAAAGTATGTCATCTACATATAATATGAGAAATGCTACAGAGCTCCCACTCACTTTCTTGTAAACGCAGGCTTCTCCATAAGTCTGTGTAAACCCAAACGCTTTGATCATCTCATCAAAGCGAATGTTCCAACTCCGAGATGCTTGCACCAGCCCATAAATCGAGCGTTGTAGCTTGCACACTTTGTCAGCATTCTTAGGATCGACAAAACCTTCCGGCTGCATCATATACAATTTTTCCTTAAGGAAACCATTAAGGAATGCCGTTTTGACGTCCATTTGCCATATTTCGTAATCATAGAATGCGGCAATTGCTAACATGATTCGGACGGACTTCAGCTTCGCTACCGGTGAGAAAGTCTCATCGTAGTCAACCCCTTGAACTTGTCGATAACCCTTAGCGACAAGCCGAGCTTTATAGATGGTCACATTACCATCCGCGTCTGTCTTCCTCTTAAAGATCCATTTATTTTCTATGGCTCGCCGCTCAACGGGCAAGTCAGTCAAAGTCCATACTTCGTTTTCATACATGGATCCTATCTCGGATTTCATGGCTTCTAGCCATTTGTCGGAATCCGGGCCCGCCATCGCTTCTTCATAGTTCGAAGGTTCACCGTTGTCTAACAGCATGATTTCCAAGACAGGGTTGCCGTACCACTCTGGTGCGGAACGTGTCCTTGTGGACCTTCGAATTTCAGTAGGAGCTTGATCAGAAGTATTTTGATCATCATCATTAACTTCCTCTCTAGTCGGTGCAGGCACCTCAGGAACATTTTCTTGAGTTGCGCCATTTTCCGGTTCAAGAGGTAATACTTCATCAAGCTCTACTTTCCTCCCACTTACTTCTTTCGAGAGAAACTCTTTCTCCAGAAAGGACCCATTCTTGGCAACAAAGATCTTGCCTTCGGATCTGAGGTAGAAGGTGTACCCAATAGTTTCCTTTGGATACCCTATGAAGACGCATTTTTCCGATTTGGGTTCGAGCTTTTCAGGTTGAAGTTTCTTGACATAAGCATCGCATCCCCAAACTTTTAGAAACGACAGCTTAGGTTTCTTCCCAAACCATAATTCATACGGTGTCGTCTCAACGGATTTCGACGGAGCCCTATTTAAAGTGAATGCGGCAGTCTCTAAAGCATAGCCCCAAAAGGATAGCTGTAAATCGGTAAGAGACATCATAGATCGCACCATATCTAATAGAGTGCGATTGCGACGTTCGGACACACCATTACGCTGAGGTGTTCCAGGCGGCGTGAGTTGTGAAACTATTCCACATTTTCTTAAGTGTGTATCAAACTCGTGACTCAAGTATTCTCCTCCACGATCTGATCGTAGAAACTTGATTTTCCTGTCACGTTGATTTTCAACCTCACTCTGAAATTCCTTGAACTTTTCAAAGGTTTCAGACTTGTGTTTCATTAAGTAGATATACCCATACCTACTTAAATCATCAGTGAGGGTGAGAACATAACGATAGCCACCGCGAGCCTCAACACTCATTGGACCGCACACATCAGTATGTATGATTTCCAATAAGTCGGTTGCTCGCTCCATTGTTCCTGAGAACGGAGTCTTGGTCATTTTACCCATAAGGCATGGTTCGTATGTGTCAAATGATTCATAATCAAGAGACTCTAAAAGTCCATCAACATGGGTTTGACACCTATGTGACCAAGGCGGCAGTGCCACAGGTATGTGGGACTATCATTATCAACCTTACTTGTTTTGGTACTCACATTATGAATATGTGTAGCATCACGTTCGAGATTCATAAAGAATAAACCATTCACCATAGGAGCATGACCATAAAACATATCTCTCATATAAATAGAACAACCATTATTCTCGGATTTAAATGAGTAGCCATCTCGAATTAAACGAGATCCCGATACAATGTTCATGCTCAAAGCTGGCACTAAATAACAATTATTAAGGTTTAATACTAATCCCGAAGGGAGATGCAGAGGCAGCGTGCCGACGGCGATCACATTGACCTTGGAACCATTCCCGACGCGCATCGTCACCTCGTCCTTTGCTAGTTTCCGCTTATTCCGCGGCCCCTGCTTTGAGTTACAAATGTGAGCAACTGCACCGGTATCAAATACCCAGGAGCTACTACGGGCACTAGTAAGGTACACATCAATTACATGTATATCACATATACCTTTTGTTTTGCCGGCCTTCTTATCCGCTAAGTACTTAGGGCAGTTCCGCTTCCAGTGACCGCTTCCCTTGCAATAAAAGCACTCAGTCTCGGGCTTGGGTCCATTCTTTGGCTTCTTTCCGGCAGCTTGCTTGCCGGGCGCGGCAACCTCCTTGCCGTCCTTCTTGAAGTTCTTTTTACCCTTGCCTTTCTTGAACTTAGTGGTTTTATTGACCATCAACACTTGATGTTCCTTCCTGACTTCTACCTCTGCTGATTTCAGCATAGCAAATACTTCAGGAATGGTCTTTTCCATCCCCTGCATATTGAAGTTCATCACAAAGCTCTTATAGCTTGGTGGAAGCGACTGGAGGATTCTGTCAATGACCGCATCATCCGGGAGATTAACTCCCAGCTGAGTCAAGCGGTTATGCAACCCAGACATAGTGAGTATGTGCTCACTGACAGAACTATTTTCCTCCATCTTACAGCTGAAGAATTTGTCAGAGACTTCATATCTCTCGACCCGGGCATGAGCTTGGAAAACCATTTTCAGCTCTTCGAACATCTCATATGCTCCATGTCTCTCAAAACGCTTTTGGAGCCCCGGCTCTAGGTTGTAAAGCATGCCGCACTGAACGAGGGAGTAGTCATCGGAATGTGCCTGCCAAGCGTTCATAACATCTTGTTCTGCAGGGAGAACGGGTGCGTCACCAAGCGGTGCTTGTAGGACATAATCTTTCTTGGCAGCTATGAGGATGATCCTCAGGTTCCAGACCCAGTCCGTATAGTTGCTGCCATCGTCTTTCAGCTTAGTTTTCTCTAGGAACGCGTTGAAGTTGAGGACTACGTTGGCCATTTAATCTACAAGACATATTGCAAAGATTTTAGACTAAGTTCATGATAATTAAGTACATCTAATCAAATTATTAATGAACTCCCACTTAGATTAGACATCCCTCCAGTCATCTAAGTATTACATGATCCGAGTTTAACTAGACCGTGTCCGATCATCACGTGAGACGGACTAGTCAACATCGGTGAACATCTTCATGTTGATCGTATCTTCCATACGACTCATGCTCGACCTTTCGGTCTTCTGTGTTCCGAGGCCATGTCTGTACATGCTAGGCTCGTCAAGTCAACCTAAGTGTTTGCATGTGTAAATCTGTCTTACACCCGTTGTATGTGAACGTCTGAGTAAAACACCCGATCATCACGTGGTGTTTTGAAACAGCGAACTGTCGCAACGGTGCACAGTTAGGGGGAACACTTCTTGAAATTAGTATGAGGGATCATCTTATTTACTACCGTCGTTCTAAGTAAACAAGATGCAAAACATGATAAACATCACATGCAATCAAATAATAAACGTGACATGATATGGCCAATATCACATAGCTCCTTTGATCTCCATCTTGGGGCTCCATGATCATCTTGTCACCGGCTTGACACCATGATCTCCATCATCATGATCTCCATCATCGTGTCTTCATGAAGTTTCTCGCCAACTATTACTTCTACTACTATGGCTAACGCGTTTAGCAATAAAGCAAAGTAATTTACATGGCGTTCCTCGATGACACGCAGGTCATATGAAAGAATAAAGACAACTCCTATGGCTCCTGCCGGTTGTCATACTCAACGACATGCAAGTCGTGATTCCTATTACAATAGCATGAACATCTCATACATCACATATAGATCATTCATCGTTCATCACAACTTTGGCCATATCATATCACAAACCACTTGCTGCAAAAACAAGTTAGACATCCTCTAATTGTTGTTGCAAGTTTTACGTGGCTGAATTAGGGTTCTAGCAAGAACGTTTTCTTACCTACGTTAAAGCCACAACGTGATTTGTCAACTTCTATTTACCCTTCATAAGGACCCTGTTCATCGATTCCGCTCCAACTAAAGTGAGAGAGACAGACACCCGCCAGCCACCTTATGCAACTAGTGCATGTTAGTCGGTGGAACCGGTCTCACGTAAGCGTACGTGTAAGGTTGGTCTGGGCCGCTTCATCCCACAATACCGCTGAAGCAAGAAAGGACTAGTAACGGCAAGAAATTTGACAAATCTACGCCCACAACAAATTGTGTTCTACTCGCGCAAGAAGAACTACGCATAGACCTAGCTCTGATACCACTGTTGGGGAACGTTGCAGAAAACAAAAAATTTCCTACTCGTTTCACCAAGATCATCTAGGAGTTCATCTATCAACGAGTGATTAGATGCATCTACATACCTTTGTAGATCGCGCACGGAAGCGTTCAAAAGAACGGTGATGATGTAGTCGTACTCGACGTGATCCAAATCACCGATGACCAGCGCCGAACGGACGGCACCTCCGCGTTCAACACACGTACGGGACGGGAGACGTCTCCTCCTCTTGATCCAGCAAGGGGGGAGGAGAGGTTGATGAAGATCCAGCAGCACGACGGCGTGGTGGTGGATGCAGGGCGTCACAGAAGCAGGGCTTCGCCAAGACTACGAGGGAGAGACGTAACGGGGGGAGAGGGAGGCGCCAGGGGCTGGTGTGAAATCCCTCCTCTCCCCCCCCCCACTATATATAGGGGTGCCATGGGGGAGGCGCCGGCCCTAGTAGATGAGATCTACTAGGGGGGGCGGCGGCCAAGGGGAGGTTTCCCTCCCCCCCAAGGCACCTAGGGGTGCCTTCCACCACATGGACTCTTCCATGGTGGAAACCCTAGGCGCATGGGCCTATAGGGGCTGGTGCCCTTGGCCCATCTAGGCCAAGGCGCACCCCCTACAGCCCATGTGGCCCCCGGGACAGGTGGCCCCACCCGGTGGGCCCACGGGACCCCTCCGGTGGTCCCGGTACAATACCGATAACCCCGAAACTTGTCCCGATGCCCGAAACTGCACTTCCTATATATAATTCTTTACCTCCGGACCATTTCGGAACTCCTCGTGACGTCCGGGATCTCACCCGGGACTCCGAATAACATTCGGGTTTCTTCATAACCCTAGCGTCACCGAACCTTAAGTGTGTAGACCCTACGGGTTCGGGAGACAAGCAGACATGACCGAGATGACTCTCCGGTCAATAACCAACAGCGGGATCTGGATACCCATGTTGGCTCCCACATGCTCCACGATGATCTCATCGGATGAACCACGATGTCGAGGATTCAATCAACCCCGTACGCAATTCCCTTTGTCCATCGATATGTTACTTGCCCGAGATTCGATCGTCGGTATCCCAATACCTCGTTCAATCTCGTTACCGGCAAGTCACTTTACTCGTACCGTAATGCATGATCCCATGACCAGACACTTGGTCACTTTGAGCTCATTATGATGATGCATTACCGAGTGGGCCCAGTGATACCTCTCCGTCATACGGAGTGACAAATCCCAGTCTTGATCCATGTCACCCAACAGACACTTTCGGAGATACCCGTAGTCTACCTTTATAGTCACCCAGTTACGTTGTGACGTTTGGTATACCCAAAGCACTCCTACGGTATCCGGGAGTTACACGATCTCATGGTCTAAGGAAAAGATACTTTGACATTGGAAAACTCTAGCAAACGAACTATACGATCTTGTGCCATGTTTAGGATTGGGTCTTGTCCATCACATCATTCTCCCAATGATGTGATCTCGTTATCAATGACATCCAGTGTCCATAGTCAGGAAACCATGACTATCTGTTGATCAACGAGCTAGTCAACTAGAGGCTCACTAGGGACATGTTGGTGTCTGTTATTCACACATGTATTACGATTTCCGGATAACACAATTATAGCATGAATAAAGACAATTATCATGAACAAGGAAATATAATAATAATGCTTTTATTATTGCCTCTAGGGCATATTTCCAACATTTCGGGGGTGCCGTGTATCTGGCACGAGCGATCGAGTATTCGGTCCAAATTGGACGGGCCCGGAGTATTTCTTTTGAATGGCTTTTTCTGCTGACCGGGTTTAGAGCCTCTGAATCCGGCATTAACTGTCGTATCCTCAGCATTTTGCTTGTTGCGACGCGACCTGCCTGTGCTCTCCTTGGTATCCGAATTGCCAGGGACCTTGGTCATGTTATTACTACGAGCTAGCCAGTTGTCTTCTCCCGCACAAAAGCGGGTCATGAGTGTCGTGATGGCTGCCATAGATTTCGGCTTTTCCTGTCCTAGGTGCCGGGCAAGCCACTCGTCACAGATGTTATGCTTGAAGGCTGCAAGGGCCTCTGCGTCCGGACAGTCGACTATTTGATTTTTCTTTGTTAGGAATCGTGTCCAGAATTGTCTGGCCGATTCCTCTGGCTGCTGGATTATGTGGCTTAGGTCATCGGCGTCTGGTGGTCGCACATAGGTGCCCTGGAAGTTGTCGAGGAATGCGGCTTCCAGGTCCTCCCAACAACCAATTGATTATGCTGGCAAGCTGTTAAGCCAATGTCGAGCTAGTTCTTTAAGCTTGAGTGGGAGGTATTTGAGGGCGTGTAGATCATCCCCGCGGGCCATGTGGATATGAAGGAGATAGTCCTCAATCCATACCGCAGGGTCTGTTGTGCCATCGTATGATTCGATGTTTACGGGTTTAAAACCCTCGGGGATTTGATGATCCATTACTTTATCTGTGAAGCATAGTGGGTGTGCGGCGCCTTTGTATTGGGCTATATCACGACGTAGCTCAAATGAGCTTTGTCTGCTGTGTTCGGCCCGGCCGGATTTACCATATCCGGCATGACGGTTATCGTCACGTGTCGTGGGGCGCCCACGCGATCCATAGATCGATCTTGTTTGCCTTTCCCTGTCCTCCAATATATCTCGCAGGTCTGGCGCATTTCCCCGTGCCTTGGTATTCTTTGAGCAGCGTCGGGGTGCGGCTTGAGTGGAGGGCCGAGAGGCCTCTCTGTCGCGGCCACAAGGTGGCCGGTCGGCCGTATCATGCGCTGGTGATGTAGGTCTAGGTGCTTCCTCCTCTAATCGAGGTAGCAGCTTGCGTTTTGGGTAGCTCTTGGAGGGGCGTTCGAGTTCGTACTCTTCGACCGCAAGGACATCAGTCCATCTGTCTGCTAGCAAGTCTTGGTCAGCTCTAAGTTGTTGCTGTTTTTTCTTGAGGCTGCTCGTTGTGGCCATGAGCCTGCGTTTGAAACGCTCTTGTTCGACGGGATCCTCAGGCACGACAAATTCGTCGTCGTCGAGGCTTGCCTCGTCTTCGGAGGGAGGCATGTAATTATCGTCCTCTACCTCTCTGTCTGCCGCTCTCTCATGAGGGCTGGCTTCTCCATCCTCCTGTGCTGAATCCTGCTGGAGGGGGTTGTCTTCGGCACTGTCCGAGGTGTTATTGTCTCCGGTGCCGGAATCGCCGTTTTTGCTGTGGCGGGATTTAGAGCGGCGTCGCTGACGCCGGCGCTTAGGCTGTTTCTTGGAGGGATCATCCTCCGTTGTTCCTTCGCCGTTCCCTTCTTTTGGGTGTCCACCATGTATATGTCATATGACGAGGTGGCCTTCCAGTGCCCTGTAGGCGTTGGTTCTTGTTCGTCTCCTGCATCGTCGTCCATACCGTCGATGTCTTCGGAGTCGAAGTCGAGCATGTCGGTTAAATCATCGACAGTGGCTACGAAGTGGGTGGTGGGTGGGTTTTGAATTTCTTCGTCGTCCGCATCCCAACCTTGCTGACCATAGTCCGGCCAGGGCTCTCCTGATAAAGAGAGGGACTTTAGTGAATTCAGAATGTTGCCGAAGGGCGAGTGCTGAAAAATGTCCGCGGCGGTGAACTCCATTATTGGCGCCCAATCAGATTCGATTAGCAGGGGCACGGAAGGTTCGGAGTGCGGAAAGGAGTCCGGCACCTCGGAGTCACGAGCTTCGCAAAGGACAGGTATGGTGTTCGGCTCGATCGCCATAGAGATTGCAGCCCCCGAGGCGGTGTCCAGCCACCCGTCCTCAATAGGCGCAGTCGACTCCGAGCTAAGGGTCGGAGCGGACACTGGTGCGGCCTCCAGGACACTGTTCGGCGGCAGAGCTAGATCATGCCCATCATAGCAGTGCGGCGCGCTTGGCTGTGGCTCGAACTCGTCGAAGATCAAGTCTCCGCGGACGTCGGCCGTGTAGTTCAAACTTCCAAATCTGACCTGATGGCCAGGGGCGTAGCTTTCAATCTGCTCCGGATGGCCAAGCGAATTGGCCCGCAGTGCAAAGCCGCCAAATACGAAGATCTGTCCGGGGAGAAAAGTCTCACCCTGGACCGCGTCGTTGTTGATGATCGAAGGAGCCATCGGGCCTAAAGGTGACGACATAGAGGAACTCTCAATGAAACACTAGTAGAAAAAGGACCTGATATGAGACACATCAGTGCCAGTTTGATTTTGAGCCGGCACTAATGTGTCCAATAGTGCCGGTTCCAACGGCTAGCCGGCCGTTCTTATTAGTACCGGTTCGTGGTGAACCTTTAGTACCGGTTCGTGCCACGAACCGGTACTAAAGAGAGTGGCGGCAGGGTGTTGTCAGTCTGGGGGCCCCCCCAGCACCTTTAGTACCGGTTCATGGCACGAACCGGTACTAAAGGTCGACGTACATAAACCCTTCGTCCACCCGATCTCGCTCTGTTCTTCCCCTTTCCCCTCTCCTCCTCTGTTCTTCCCTTCTCTTCCTCGAGCTCATCACACATTTTGCCAAAAATTTGTCAAGATTTGAAGGCCCCCATCCATTCAAATGATCACAAAGGTTAGCAACTTTGTCCTTTCAACTCTCATTGCTAGATTAGCTCTTGCAATGCTTTGTATAGTGATTAATTTGGGAGGAATTATATTTGCTAGTATTTGATTTATATGCAATCTGAGGTCAAAAATAACACTTAGTTTGCATATGTAGGTGTGGTTTACTTAGTGCCTTCTAAATCTCCGTCGTAACCACCGTCGATCGCCCGCACCGTCCCGTCGCCGGCACCACCTTGTGGTGAGGCTCTTGTTCAGGAATGTTTTACATTACCAAATTGATGTTTGTGTGATTTGGATATATAGTTACTCGTATAATTATCTTACCCACGCGTTGTTTGTTATACATAGTGCCATGGTTTTGATATCCGTCCCCGTCGGCCCTCGTCCTTGTTATGATTCGTATGTGGTATATTCTCATTTAAAACTAGTTGTTGCATTTCGTGTTTATGACAAATTATGCCCATCAAGTTGACATAGATATTTTTATCTAGGAGGTATGTGAACCGGAAATTCCAACCGACCCTATTGTCGAGAGGTTAAATTTAGTTGAAAGAGAAAACGAGTATTTGAAAGAAAAATTGAAAAGAATTGAGGGGGAGAAGATGGAATTGGAGTTGCATGTTGCCGATGTCATCGATGATCACAAGATCAAGATGGAGAAAATGAGGTTGAAGATTAGAAAGATTAGAAAATATGCCATTGATAGTGTGTCTTGGTATCATTATGCTGTTCGATCAATTGTTACCTTAGTTGCGATCTTCATCGCATTTGTTGTTGCATTTAAATTCTTTAGCTAGAGAGTTATTTGTATGTTGCATTTAATTAAGTGCTGTATATGAACTTTATGTATGAACTTGTATTAATTTGGTCTATTCGGTGTTGTGTAATGAAGATGAGCCGACAATGGATGTATGATGACCGATGCTCTCCCGAGTTCATTAATGGCGTGCATACTTTTCTGCGGGCCGCTGAGGCAAACAAGCGGGCGGATGGTTGTTTGCCTTGTCCATGTGTTGGCTGTAAGAATGGTCACAGTTACTCTACGTCAAAAACCATTCACGTCCACCTATTTAAGTCCGGTTTCATGCCCCACTATAATGTTTGGACCAAGCACGGAAAAATAGGGGTTATGATGGAAGACAATGAAGAAGAGGACGACGACGGCTATCCTGGCCATGGGTTCCCTGAATACGATGATACAACAATGGGGGAAGAAGCTGAGCCGGCAATGCAGGAAGAAACTGAAGAAGAGGCATCAGATGAGCCCGCTGATGATCTAGGTCGGGCCATTGCCGATGCAAAGAGAAACTGCGCAAGTGATCTAGAGAGGACGAAGTTGCAGCGCATGTTAGAGGATCACAAGAAATTGTTGTACCCGAATTGTGAAGCTGACAAAAAAAAGTTGGGCACCACACTTGAATTGCTGCAATGGAAGGCAAAGTATGGTGTATCTGACTAGGGAGTTGGAAAGTTGCTGGTAATGATAAAGAATATGCTTCCAAAGGACAACGAATTGCCTGAGAGTACGTATGAAGCAAAGAAGGCTGTCTGCCCTCTAGGGTTAGAGGTGCAAAAGATACATGCATGCCCTAATGACTGCATCCTCTACCGCGGTGAGTACGAGGATTTGAATGCTTGCCCGGTATGCGGTGCATTGCGTTATAAGATCAGTCGCGATGACCCTGGTGATGTCGAGGGTGAGCGCCCCAGGAAGAAGATTCCTGCCAAGGTGATGTGGTATGCTCCTATAATACCACGGTTGAAATGTTTGTTCCAAAACAAAGAGCATGCGAAGGCGATGCGGTGGCACACAGAAGACCGTAAGAAAGACGGAAAGTTGAGAGTACTGGAGAAAAATCAAGAGAAAGTACTGGGAGGAGTTTGCAGGTGACCCAAGGAACGTATGGTTTGGTCTAAGCGCAGATGGCATTAATCCTTTTGGGGAGCAGAGCAGCAACCATAGCACGTGGCCTGTGACTCTATGTTTGTATAACATTCCTCCTTGGTTGTGCATGAAGCGGAAGTTCATTATGATGCCAGTGCTCATCCAAGGCCCTAAGCAACCCGGCAACGACATTAATGTGTACCTAAGGCCATTAGTTGAAGAACTCTTACAACTATGGAACGGAACAGGTGTACGTGCGTGGGATGAGCACATAGGGGAAGAATTTGACCTAAAGGCGTTGTTGTTCGTGACCATCAATGATTGGCCTGCTCTCAGTAACCTTTCAGGACAAGTGTACGTGCGTGGGATGAGCACGCACTGTTTGGATGATACCGACAGTATATATTTGAATAGTTGTAAGAAGAATGTGTACCTGGGACATCATCGATTTCTTCCGAGCAGGCATCCCGTAAGAAAGAAAGGCAAGCATTTCAAAGGTGAGGCGGATCACCAGACGAAGCCTCGCCATCGTTCTAGTCTTGATGTACATGATATGGTCAAGGATTTGAAGGTAATCTTTGGAAAGGGTCCTGGCGGACAACCTGTTCCGAAGGACGCTGACGGACGCGCACCCATGTGGAAGAAGAAATCTATATTTTGGGACCTGCCATATTGGAAAGACCTAGAGGTCCGCTCCGCAATCGACGTGATGCATGTGACAAAGAATCTTTGCGTGACCCTGCTTGGCTTTTTGGGCGTGTATGGGAAGACAAAAGATACACCAGAGGCACGGGAGGACCAGCAATGTATGCACGGAAAAGACGACATACATCAGGGTCAGGCCAGCTACGCTCTTACCAAAGAAGAGAAGGAAATCTTCTTCGAATGCCTGCTCAGCATGAAGGTACCGTCTGGCTTCTCGTCGAATATGAAGGGAATAATAAATATGCAGAGAAAAAGTTCCAGAACCTAAAGTCTCATGACTGCCACGTGATTATGACGCAACTCCTTCCGGTTGCATTGAGGGGGCTTCTACCGGAAAACGTTCGATTAGCCATTGTGAAGCTATGTGCATTCCTCAATGCAATCTCTCAGAAGGTAATCGATCCAGAAATCATACCAAGGTTACAGAATGATTTGGTGCAATGTCTTGTCAGTTTCGAGTTGGTGTTCCCACCATCCTTCTTCACCATCATGATGCATGTCCTAGTTCACCTTTGCGAAGAGATTAACGTTTTGGGTCCTTTATTTCTACACAATATGTTCCCCTTTGAAAGGTTCATGGGAGTCTTGAAGAAATATGTTCATAACCGTGCTAGGCCAGAAGGAAGCATCTCGAAGGGACATCACAATGAGGAGGTCATTGAGTTTTGTATTGACTTTATTCCTAACCTTAAGCCGATTGGTGTTCCTGAATCGTGGCATAAGGGCAGACTGGAAGGAAAAGGCACGCTAGGAGGGCATCAAATAATATGTATGGAGGGGCATTCTCTCACTGAAGCACACTACACAGTTCTACAGAATTCCGCCTTGGTGGCTCCGTATATGGAGGAACACAAGATATTTCTACAGTCCAAACACCCAGAGAAGTCTGACGACTGGATTACACACGAACAAACGAGGACTTTCGCCGGTTGGTTGCAGAAACGTGCCCTGAATGATGGCGATATTCAAAATGACCTGTACTCACTATCCCAGTTACCATCTTCGAATATAATGACTTTCAAAGGGTACCAGATAAATGGGAATACATTTTACACGATCGCCCAAGATAAGAAGAGCACCAACCAAAACAGTGGTGTCCGCTTTGATGCAACAACCAACACAGGAAAGGAAACATATTATGGTTACATAGAGGACATATGGGAACTTAACTATGGACCAGGTGATTTGAAAGTCCCTTTGTTTCGGTGCAAATGGGTCAATATGACACGAGGCGGGGTAACGGAAGACCCGCAGTACGGAATGACAACAGTGGATCTCAACAATCTTGCGTATGCAGACGAACCATTCGTCCTAGCCAATGATGTGGCACAGGTTTTTTATGTGAAAGACATGTCTACCAGGCCGAGAAAAAAAAGATAAGGAAGCGAATGGATCATACGACGAGCCAAAGCGCCACATAGTTCTTTCAGGAAAAAGAAACATCGTGGGAGTGGATGACAAGACAGACATATCAGAAGATTATGAAAAGTTTGATGAAATTGCTCCATTCACAGTGAATATTGACCTGAGCATCCAGTTAAATGATGAAGATTTTCCATGGCTACGGCGCAAAGAGACACACGAGAAGAAAAAGTTTCACACCCAAAGATCTGGGATGTGATCGGCTTCACTATCATCACTTTCTTCTGTGTTTCATACCCAGGAGGGAATGTCTGTAATAGTTAGGGTAGTTAATTATGTGTTTTGGCATTTGAAACGCGAAGAAATTTTATGTGCAAACAAATTCTTGTCATGCATTTACTGATTTTTTTCCAGCTAAATGACCCTGAAATTGAAAAGCATTTGAAATGAACTCAGAAAAGGTTAAAAGTTGGCATGGTATCATAATTTCATACAAATAGCATGTGCAAAAAAGAAGAGAGGGTTACGGCAAAAACTGGATACACTTCGTGTACAAAATGGACAATCTTTTTCGAAGTATTAGGGTTTCCGACGAAAACTGAAATGTTACAAAGGCATTTCATTTTTTAAATAACCTAAGCATTACCAAATTGAATATAATGATAAAACACACTAATATTAAACATAAGAAAAAAGAATCACTGAAAAAACTTTTTTCAAAGTTAAGTTATTCACAAACTAGTGATTCACACAAATTTCAAATAATTCAAAATTTAAACTATTCAAAATTGAAAACTACCGGCACTAACAGGAAGTTTGTAATTTTTTGTACCTAAAGCAAAAATATTCACAAAGAAACTCTAAATACAGCAAAAAACAACTAAAAATAAATAAAACAAAAATAAATAAAGCGAAAAAATTAAGAAAATAAAAAAGCCCGCCTACTGGGCCAAAGCGGCTTGCATACAACTAGGAACACAACCTTTAGTTGGGCCAGGATGCAGGCCCGCAAAGACCCAGTAGGCCCACAGGGCAGAAGAGGACAGGTAGGCCCAGTAGGCCTGCTTAGGAGAGGAGCTCGAGAGAGCTACCGCACTGGGGCTTGTAAACCAGTGCGGTAGCCCCTCGGGTAGCGAGGTGGGACTAAACTTGCGCATCGCCTGGAGCCAGCGCACCCCCTTTAGTACCGGGTCGTGGCTCCAACCGGTAC
>NC_041387.1:679179612-679202646 GCF_002162155.2 Triticum dicoccoides
GTCGCCCCGGCCGCCCCGCCCCGTCGTTGTCGCCGCCCCGTCCCGTCGCCCCGTCGTCGCCGCCCCGTCCCGTCTCCCCTCGTCGCCGCCCCGTCGTCGCCTCGCCGGTGAGCTCACCCCGGCTGCCATGTCCACACACACACACACACACACTACACACACACACACACATATTATTAGTTTATTTGTTATAAATTTTTCTGTTTTTTAGTTACAGAAATGTTAGAAATTATTCTGTTTTTTAGTTATATAAATATTAGAAATGTTAGTTATATAGAAATGTTATAAATGTTTCCTATTTTTTAGTTATATAAATATTAGAATTGTTATAGAAATGTTAGTTATATAATCAGAAAATTTTAGAATTAGTTTTAGTTAGATGAATTAGATTAATGTCAAATTGTTAGAATTTGCATATATATATATATATAGAATTTTAGTTATCACAATCCAATCATTTAAAAAATGTTACTTTTTGCGGGCATATAGTATTTGTTCTCGATGATATGCCCGGCCCGCATCCTCGCCGTCGACCCGTTCGTGACGACGTCCTGCTTCAGAGGACCCATGTCCAGGACTGGGCTCCGCCGGGCTGGCACTGGGAGGTGCTACCTGGAGGGGGGCACCGCTTGGTGAGGAACCCGACCTCGGGTCCCGTCGTCGACCCTAATCTTCTTTGGTGGCGTTCGCGTGGGCCACATTCGGTGCAGAGGCAGCCGGCCCCACCGGAGGTGGTGCGTCGCCGTGTCAGGGAGGAAGATGAGCACGTCCATCGCTACATGGCTGCTATGGACGACGTCAGGTTCTCCACTACTTGGCGGGTTCTTTGGGCGGATGATCGGAGATATGATCCTGTGATGGTTCCTTCTCTTTGGGTGTGCACCGCCCGCGCCCCAGGAACCGCGAGTGGCGCCCTAGATTCTTCCGTAGTACTCGATCTTTATTAGGTACCTAGTCAGTGATGTATTCGATATATAATATTCGAGACGATGTATTCGAGATTATATATATTAAGACAATGATGTATTCGAGATTATATATTCGAGACGATATATTCGAGATTCAGTTTTTCCTTATTGATTAATTGCATCCATGCATTGTAATTTGAATACTAAATTGTTTTATATTTCTTCTGTATTAATTAGTAAAGTAGAAGCTATGGCGGACAATACCGGCAGAGAGAGAGAAGAGGAATTGTTCAACATCATATGCAGCCCTCATAGGCTAGATGATCTGAATGAAGATGACGGCTCCCAATATCTAAACAATACCGGCGAGGGTGATGAAAAGATATTCGATCTCGACGACCAAGCTGATGAAGTCATGAACTATGATTATGATGACATAGACAATGTTAGTGATGACACAGACAATGCTGATCTTCAAATATCAAAGACTTCCGGCGAGGAATATATTTATATAAGCATGCATCCTGGTGATCGTCACATGTTTTTTTATTGAAGATATATTAACGAATCGATCTTTCTTCTTTCAGCCCTCTGGATCGAGCAAATCTGCTTCTACAGACAGCAAGACAAAGCGAGGCCCGGGCAGATTGTTGAAGGATGGTGTAAAGTACCACATCGAATCTATCAAACTTAGTGGCGAACCCCTCACGCCTAAGAACGTTGCGAACAAGTGGACTCGTCAGTGCGGAGTTCTTGTGAAGGACAAACTCCCGGTCTCCATTCAAGAATGGAAAGAGCCAAAGACTAAACGTCCAGGTGTTACTTGGGTCGATGACAGAGCCAAAAAAGACCTGGTGAAATCTCTGATGGAACATTTCACCCTACCAGATCATTTCACTAAAGCAGATGTGGAGAAAGTCAAGGCCGCTGCTCTTAAGAAGATGGCAATTGCATTCAACACCCACAAGAAAACTGTATGGGCCAACTACCTCGCTAATGAAAGGAAGACTCCAGATTTCAAGGGAACACTGGAGAAGCAAAGAGAACACTGGGACGATTTCGTGACCTTCAAGGATTCAGAATTATCTAAGGAACGGTCGAAGAAAAACAAGGCAAATGTCGCAAGAAAGACGCAGTTCCATAGGCTGGGTCCAGGTGGCTACGCGATGGGATTGCCTAAGTGGGATAAGTCTGAGCAAGAGATGGAGGCTGCAGGGGTCACTCCGATTACTAGGAGGTGGCCCCCCAGGTGCAGAACTTGGTTCTATGCGCATGGGGGACGTTGGACTAGAAGACAGGCCTGGTTTCGAAGAAGGCAAGTCTAAAAGGAGCCGAACAAAAGATAATTGACGCAATAGAAGAAGCTCGAGCGGGGGTGTTCACGCCCAACAGAGAGAACGACGAGCTTACGCGCGCCCTGGGAAATCCTGAACACCCGGGAAGAACACGAGGCATGGGCGTTATTCCCTGGTATGAGGGCTTTTCGGACTAGAATGACGACTACAGGTCCCGTGCAAGAAAAAAATGGAGGAGGAGAAGAAGAGGAAGCTGGAGGAGGAGCAGAGGAAGCAGGACGCAGAACGCCTTCAAGGCCTAGAAGCAAGGCACGCGAACCTAGCACTCAAATTCCAGCAGCAGCAGCAGCAGATCGACTCACTTAGCCAGGAAAGGGGGTCTCAGCAGCAGCAGCAGCAAGCGGATGATCGTCCAGCATTGGATAGCACCTTCCCATCCATGCCGAGAAGCAGCGTTGGTTCTGCCCCGGGCGACACACTGCTGGATACATACCCTGTGGATGACATCATAGAGAACACTAACTGTGAGCTACACTCCAAAGTGAAGAACATATCCATGAAGGTGGCAGACGGCGTTGCTTTTCCAGTGACCCCTGGAGCAACCTACCATTGCATCCCGATTACAGAGGGCTATGCTCGTGTCATGGTTGATGAAGTGGTGGACCCATATTCGGGGCTAACGCTTGACATTCCTGGAGGTGAAGACGAGCGCACACTGGGAGAGGCCATACATTGTATCATCCTATGGAGAAAGAATTGCATCATCTTTCGAAGTCCACCGACACCGCGTCGTCTGCCGACTCCTCGAAGTCCGCCACCGAGTCAGCAGACTCCCGCTCCTCCAAGTCCACGAATGCGTGAGACGACTCCTCCTCGAAGCCCGCCACCTCCTCCGTCGGTTTCAAGTCCGGCACCGTGTTAGGCCACACCTCCTGCTTCAAGTTCGGCACATCGTCAGGCCACTTCTCCTGGTCCAACTCCACGTCAGCCGTCTCCGCCGTCTCAGCAATCACAGAAGAGACATGCCGCAGCTTTGGTGCGTAGCAGTACGAGTCGAGGTAGTTTAGGAAGTACAGGCGGAGACAAGCGATATAAATATGGTCCAAGCCTCGCTCCTCTTCCTCAGAGGCCTTACGACATGACCGAGGAGCAAAACGCAGCCATAGTGCAGGCCCAAGTGGACGCCCATTTTGGACCGAAACCGGCACCGCCGCCAAAGGAGAAAGTGCCTGCGAAAGTAATTGACCACTTCATTCATATGGCTAGAGCACTAGCTCCCAAGCCTGTTGACTCAGACTATGAGCGTCAAATCAGGAAGCTACATCGAGCACGGCTACGGAAGGAAGCGAGCTCGAGCTCGAGCCAACAAGCAGCTGGCAAAAAATGCGGGAAAACCGTTCCCCAACTGGGAGAACAGGCGGCGCAAGCAATCCCCCCGCTTGTTGTGCCAACAACACATGAGAGGAGTACGCGCGCCAAATATTATTGTGGGCAAACCGTTAGCGTTCCCCAGCATGGCGACGTGGTAATAACGGAGGAGCATATAATGCAGGCTGAAATGCTCAAGATCTCTGTTGGACAACTCCTCGAAATCGAGCCCATGTCTCCGCTTAAAAAATCGGAAATAAAATGGAAATATGCCTGGGGCCAACCTTTGGTCCATCCAGACAAGGTCAAGGACCTCCCAACGAGAATGTATGAATTGCACCAATGTCGGTGTCAAAACCGGCGGATCTCGGGTAGGGGGTCCCGAACTGTGCGTCTAGGCGGATGGTAACAGGAGACAAGGGACACGATGTTTTTACCCAGGTTCGGGCCCTCTCGATGGAGGTAAAACCCTACTCCTGCTTGATTAATATTGATGATATGGGTAGTACAAGAGTAGATCTACCACGAGATCAGAGAGGCTAAACCCTAGAAGCTAGCCTATGGTATGATTGTTGTTCGTCCTACGGACTAAAACCCTCCGGTTTATATAGACACCGGAGAGGGTTAGGGTTACACAGAGTCGGTTACAATGGAAGGAGATCTACATATCCGTATCGCCAAGCTTGCCTTCCACGCCAAGGAAAGTCCCATCCGGACACGGGACAAAGTCTTCAATCTTGTATCTTCATAGTCCAGGAGTCCGACCAAAGGTCATAGTTCGGCCATCCGGACACCCCTTAATCCAGGACTCCCTCAGCTACCTTCCGAGTGGTTAGTGTCTTCCGAGTGATCGTCGAGTTGCAGAGCATTTGAATGCTGGTCTGGCCCTGGGACCCAGTATAATGTGTATGGTGTCCTAGGGTAGGGTCTGTAGGTTAGACCTATTACCCTACTCTTAGTATATGTTATCATCAACGGCGACGAGAAAGACATAAAGATTGGACGCCGACGAACAGCAAGAGGAGAAACGAAAGCTACCAATGTCGTCCGCACCAGTAGGGTGCTGCCAAGCACCTGCCAGTGGGGTTGTGTATGGCTGGCTGGGCATCCTTATATACAAACAATGTATTCTCTCTATAAACTAATATAAGAGCGTTTATAGAATACTAAAGTACATTAGGTTATTGAGGGGGTATTTCAATATTTCTCAGCTTCTGCAGCCTTTTGTATTTTCAGGGCCAGGCCTCATTGCGGTCCCACCATGTTCAACATTTGCAGCAAAAATATTTCTAGAATCGGGCCCTGCCACAGCCCCACAACGTGGAGCTCGGCGAAATCCCAGATTCCAGTAGCGGACGTCGCTTTCTCTTATAAAGAAAATGATACCCCAGGCATGTCAAGTCTTTTCCTTTTTGCATGCTTTTCAGAGCTATTTCGTAATTCTTTTCCTTTTTCCATGCTTTCAGAGCCATTGCGTGAAGTATGAGGCCACGGAATTAATGGCGCGCAATCACGCAACGTCGCCCGAATGGCGGCCACAAGGGGGCTTAGTGGCCAAGGCGGGCCGCTGCCCTACCAATCGGCCCGGCACACAGCCGGTTAACTGCTGCTACATCTTGCTGTCGACCATCAGAGCGGCGAGCGCGCAAGATGCCCGGCAAACCTCGTAATCAGCATAGTGCTGTGACGGTTACACGCACGGTCGCTCGTCAGGCTGACACAACGAAATGCTGCATGCTAGCTGATATATATGTGTGTGGCCTTCGCTAACCAGATGTGTTCCAACCACGGCCTCTCATCAATTACTTACTTTGTTTTCATCTCATTCTCTTCCTTTAAATGATTTTCCTTGTGACAAGCAGTGGGTTAGAAGCATTTCGTACGACGTTGAAAGCCAAGTAGTAATGATTTGCAATTCCATTTGACGAATTTCGACATGACCATGGATTCTGTTGTATCGTGCTTTTGCGATCTTGGTCCTCTTGATTCTCTCTTTCGTTTTGTCATCTTTATTGTGGACTCCTTGAATAACTCAAGGCCATTTGGTTTAATCGTTTTTTCTACTAGCTAAGTGTCCGTGCGTTGCCACGGATTAACAAATATATATATACAAAGAGAAAATTCATGTGACATGAGAGTCAAAGGTCATTTCTATGGGATGATATCTCATGGTCATGATCTAGTAGATACATACATCTCGTCATTGTCTTTCTTCCACACTCCATGTCTGAGCTACCACGCGACATTCGACTTCCTTCTCCCACCATGCATGCTTTTATCTTCTATTTCTCCTACCTTTACCTTACACGACAGTACCAAGTTTCTTGTCCAACTATCATAATCTTCTCCGGTAGGGCACCCCCTTAGATTATTACTGACTTGTACATGTTGCAAATAAGATCAACGAAAATGGATACTAAATTTCTGATGAGAAATGAGAATTCAGGGCAATATCTTCCCAAGACAATAATAATTCCAAGACAATCTTTTTATACCTTCTGTCAACATTGGGACACACATTCCACACAATAAGCATGCAATGATGTTGATACTTGATTAATTGTCATTATATGTCTACGGTAAAGATAACTTTACTCAAAACCACCTATCTTAGCCAAATCAACAAATCTCTCTCATTAATGCAATTTTCTTTAGAAAACAAATAATAGATTCTTTCCTATCTTAGCCAAATCAACGGATCTCTTTCATTAATGCAATTTGCTTTAGCAAACAAATAATAGATTCTTTCATACCTTAGCCAAATCAACGGATCTCTCCCATTAATGCAATTTGCTTTAGCAAACAAATAATAGATTCTTTCCTAACTTAGCCAAATCAATGGATCTCTCCCCGGTTCGCTGGGCGCGTTTCGGCGGGTGGGCGTGGGGGTGGGGGTAATTTGATGGAAATAAACCAGTTGAAAATAAACCGGTTGAAAATAAACGGATCCTGTCTCACTCTTCACTTTCTTTACAATAAACTTCAGAATAGCAATCTTGGCGAGTGATCTCGACGGGGTTCAATCGGCGTGGCGCACCGCTGATTCTTCCAGGAGTGGGTGCTGAGAGGAAGGATCCCAAACCTCCATTGTCAATCGGCCAGAGCTGCATCGTCCTTTGGATCAGAGCGTGGACGGGATCAAGACGGTAGGGTTTGAGGAATTTGTAGGACATGAGGGTTTATGGTTGGCAGCACGAGAACTCACCCATATCTTGGCAGACGGTAGGCCCGAGGTGCGGTCGTGTTCATGCTTCGGGAGCTGCCACATGCTGTCCTCGCCATCATCAGCGACACCACCGCCATCGCCTGTTGCCACCACTTCAGCGCCACGAGCGTGGGACCGAGGGACGAAGGGAAGGGAAGGAAGTGAATTGACGTACCTATGTTTGGTATATATCACACGAGGAATCAAAACTGGATGCACGTGAAAGCATAGAGATGGGAGAGGAGGACAGAGGAAGGGAAGGGCAAGAGGAACCTGAGGATGTGCGATGAAGGAGCGATGCCAAAACATCACAAAGGGGGACCCGTAGCTCGTCACGTAGCGCGGCCGCCTCATTGCCGGCTGCCACCCCGCGCTACCGCCTCTGTGCGCAGGTTCCGTTCGTGGAGCGTGAGGAGCGCATGACCTGCCTTCACCGCGGCCTGGTCCTCCCCACTATCGTGAAGCTCGCCCGCATCGCCGCCCCAATTGCTCAGGATGACGGATGAAGATCCTGCAACAGCGACGTGGGTGAGGGATGCAGCCGACGATGGAGGGATGATTTTCGTGGCTAAACCCTCCCTATCAAAATAACTACTTAAAAAAGGCAAAGATCGATGCATTAGGAAAATTAGGATTTGGAATTGATTGTCATAAAACAAAATTTTATTAATTGATAACGTGCTATCGGTACATGCCCGTTTATAACGTGTCTAGTTAGGAAACTTTGGAAAAGTTAGGAAAGTTTTTATTGTGAGGGTAAAAAAAATCAATGTGAGGAGATATGGTGGTGGGATATGAGACGAAAATAAACCGGACAAAAATAAACCAGACAAAATATAACCAGACGAAAATAAACCGTGGACGCAATCCTACCAACTGCTCCATTAGGAGTAGAGATTGATGATCAAGCGCTCCCTTTATAAATACTTTATATATGTATGTGCCCCTCTACGAGGTATATACAGTACCATTTGTGCAGCCTTAATTACTAGGTAGCTTCGGGCCCTTTTCTTATTTGAACTCAGGTGCATACCATTTTTGTGTATATATGTATAGCTTCAACGACCGTTGCATAGCCAGAGAATTTTTGCATAGGGCCACAAAAGCAAGTGGCCCCGTGCATGATGGAGATGCATCGAAAAAGGATAGCCACCACCCTCTTGCTGTCACCAAGATCCCAACACTTCAGATATCTTATATATATCAACACCAAGATCCATCTTAATTTCACATGACACCTACCTCTTTCTGGGAGTTAGCTTGCAGCTGGCTTATCATTCAGAAAGCTGCATGGAGGAGATGAAGGATGCCCCGAAGCTTGCGAGGCTGCGCAGCGCGGTGAGGCAGCAGAAGGGGAGGCTGTACATCATCAGGAAATGCATCACCATGCTCATCTGCGGCATCCCCAAATGTGTATGCCCTAGTTATCTATCATCTTCTTCCCCAATTGCTTAGTATGTACTCCCTCCGTCCCATAATATAGAACGTTTTGCAGTTTAAATTGAAATGCATGAACGTCTTACATTATGGGGCAGTGTAGTGTATTTCTGCAATAGAATAGAAATGGGTTATGTAATACGGAGTGTTAAGAGAGAACCGCATAATGGCATGAGTCACAATGTAGTCAATTATGAGTCTGTGCAGAAAAGACGACAGACCCAGGACTAGAAGGTCCCACACATGAGGTGAGATCTGAAGACGAAGGAGGAGTATACGAGGCAAACTTTATCCCTGCACACTTGGACAACGTTTTTGATTGGGTGGGACCTACCTGCGAGGGCTTTTTCTTCAAATGTTTTTTGAAACACTCTAGTATGATAGACATTAAATTAGGTCACATAAACAGGTACAGTAGTAAATAATATGCTCGCTTCCATGAGTAAAAAAGTTCATTTTTTGAATTTTGAAAGAGGGAGGGCGTGTCGGCGTAGAAGACGACCACGTTCTGGTGCTCCCAGAAGCAGATGCGGAGGAGGAGATGAGTACCTCATCGCATAGCGCTCAGCCGTGAGGATATTCTTCACCCGAGTCCGCACGCGCTGAAAATTTTGACGGCGCCACACTCCTATCGACAAAGTGCACAAACGGCATCCAACGATGGACAAGCATTGTGGGGCTTGGAGAGCACGCGCGAGTGAGAGCATCGCTCCAGCTCCGGTGAGCCGCGGGACGAGCACCCTGGAGATGCCGCGGTCTAGCGCCACAGTCCACGGCAAGGGATGCAAGCTCACCGGTGATGGTGTGGGGGAACTGCGCGGGCATGCATGGCAATGGCATGACCACTTTAGAGAATCAGAGGAAACGGGGAGAGAAAGAGAATAAGCAATTCAAGTGCATAGATGGAAGAAGTGATGGCAACGGGAGTGAGAGCGACAAAGGAAGAAGTGCATCGATCGCACTAGCTACGCTTGGCAGACCAATCATATGAACACAAAAGGTTGAGTTGACAGGACGAACAATCCGATCGATCAAGTGATATCTGGCCAGACAACTCATGTAAAGTTTGCTGAGAAAAATAAGGAAAAAATAACTGATGCAGAGCTACACGCGACTTTTTTTTCAGGAATTGCCACTGCATGCATGCAGCTTTAATACTTATTGTAATAATTATTATTGACCATTTCATATATCTGCATGAGTGCAGGTCGGGGATGAAGAATGAAGACTATAACCACATGCCATGTGTGGTCAGCTATCTCAAGTTAAGTTACTGATGAGTATTTGATGTGAAAGAAGAAGGAGGAAAAGAAAAAGAGAATGAAGCCTATATATAGCGGGTGAATAGCTCCCATGCGACGTCATTGGTGTGAATTGTCTCTCATGCGACGTAGTTGGTTGTAATCGCTCTCATGCGACATCTTCGTTGGAAAAAATAGCTCCCATGCGACACTGTTGCCTAATCCAAAGACACATGTTTAAAACTCGAATCAGGTGAGCGGGACCCACAGCATGGGACCCACTAACTTATCCAACTCAGCATTGGTCAGGTGAGCGGGACCCACAGCGTGGGACCCACTAACTTATCCAGGTCAGCATTGGTACAAGAGGACACCGAGCCGTGCCCCGAGCCGTGCAGCACCCGAGCCTATCCTCCCCCCTCCCCCTCCCCGACCGTTGTTGTTCTTTTTCTCCGGCGACGACGCGCAGCAACGCCGTTCCGGGCCGCGACCTAGCAATGTCGAGCTCCGCTTCAGCCTCCCGCCACTCATGGCCGCGCTATGGCGCAGTGCCCATGACAAGATGCCCTGCATGCCAACGTATCGCACCCCTGAAGCGGCTAGTCACAACGACCGACAAGAATGGCAACCTTGGGCGGGAATTCGTGAAATGCGAGAGCAAACCAGAGCAGGGAAAGGTGAGATTTTACTTCTCAATATGCCAATTTTGGTTTTTATCTCCCAATTTCATATTTGCCCATTTTTCCCCATCGGATTTGGGATTTAGGGTTCATCTTTCCGATTTCAGAAATTGAAGCAATGCACCCATTTTGAGTGGCTAGATGAATACATAGAGCGGATTCAACTGGAGGGTGCATCAGGGGAGCTCGATTTACCGTTGGAGGCGGAGAAGTTGGGCAAGTTTGGATCGGGCGCATCTGGATCCGGGGCCCCTGGATCTGGCAATTCCATCGGGGGCGCCCGCCCTTCCATTGGTGCTACTGTGGGGGATGCAGGAGTGACGGCAGAGCTGAAGAAGCTGAACAAGCAGATGAAGAAACTCATCGAATTGCAGAAGCAGGGCAATTTGATGGGGCTGATGGCCGCATTTTTTATGTTTGTGTAATTGGTCTCGCATTTGTTTATGTGATGATAATTAGTCGTAAGTGAATAGATTGGGCATCATTTGTAATCGTAATGATATGTACATTTGAATAAAAGTGTTGCGCTGTAAGAATTCGGCATGTCTTCTTCACTCTGTTTTGTTTTTTCAGTTCTTCAGTTAGTCATCAGTTTCAGTTTCAGTGGTAGAGGGAGAAAAAGAAAAAAAATCGTCCCACAGTTGCCCGAAAAGGCCAGGCCCATATAGAAGTTACGCAGGGCCCAGGCCGAATAGAACATACCCAGGCCCGTTGATAAAAGGAGTGTAGCTAGTGCAAAAAAAAGTGCACACGGTCATTGACATCAATATATCTTTTCGGCTTTAGGTTATTTTACAAATTTTAAGTTTCCTGCCTTCACCTTTTTTTAGATAACTCATCTGATAATTATTTGAGCTATTTTTATGTATAAGCTATCGTGTCCGATTGTAGGGTCCCGTGTTGTTTTGGCTAAAACAAAAGGTTGGTTCTAGTTAGCAGTCTAACTTGTAGTCTTTGTGAACCAAAAAAGTTGCATTTGTTTGGTTCTAGTTTATTTCAACGAAGCGCCATTTTTATTGCATATAGTGCATAAAACATAAAAGGAAGATAATTAACTAGACACGTGCTAACAACAACTTCTATGATTGGATCATGTTTTAGTGCATTTTTTAGTACACATGGCCACATAAATAAAATGCAATGGAGAAACTTTAGGACCAAAAAAACATATAGATAGATAGAGGGGCATCGGGTACCCTAGTAGCATAGATAGATAGAACATATAGAGGGGCATCCCCCCACTACATATAGTTCATAAAACATGAAAGTAAAATAATTAAAACAAGATATATAGAAGACACAGGCACACACACCCGAACCAACACAAACACAAACTAGATAGATAGAAGACTCGCACTTGAACAACTCCTTGGCCCCTCCTCCTTGCCACTCCTTGGCCCCTCCTCCTTGGGCCCCTCACTCGTCGTTCTCCGGCATCTGGTAGGGGAGGCTGTGCATGCCGTTGGGGTGAGGGAAGATGTGGTGGAAGTTGGTGAAGATGTTGTAGGTCGTGAACGCGATAAACTCGCATCCACACCAGAACACCTGGCCGAGGAGGTGGTGAGCGTCGTAGGGGTTGGTGAGGTGACGTGGAGGCCGATGACGAGGCCGTTGGCGTTGCCATCGTACTGCTCGTGGAGGTGGAACATGGGCGGAGTGCCCGGAGGGAGGTGGCGGTAGCCGGCTTGGAGGAAGAAGCGAGCCAACTCTCTAGGGCCCCTCCACCTAGAGATGGCCCACACCCTCAGGCTATTCTCGACGACGACTCCGGCCGGGTACTGCCTCTCCGGCACGGTGCGAGGGCGACGGTAGGTAGGGCCGTTGAACTGCATGGTGGCTCGAGTGGTGGATTTGGCTCGAAAAGAAGAAGGGGAGGAGGCTTGAGAGATGAGTGTGAGAGGATGAGGAAATGGTGCCCTTTTATATCCGCGTTGCAGCTGTGGTCAATGTGTACACGGTGCCTTCTGGATCGTTTTCTCTTCTCCGTTCGCACTGGCATAAGTAATTGCGGGCATTAATTCAAAAAACGGCGGCCAGAGCATCCAGGCGAGTTGCATCGTTTCGTGCACTTGCATCGGCGGTGACGCCGCGTGGGAAACCGGCCCGTTCATCTGCGCGTGACACTGAAAAAGGAGCTGCGCCACATCTGCACCACCGACGCGTCCGTCTCGTTCAAACATGCATTTGTTAAAATAGCTTAGATGCGACGTACCTATACGTTGCGCCCCTGCCGTGCTTTACTGCGTCGATGCGTGCATGCAATGGCGGGCTAGGTGTTCACGAGCAAAGAATAGCTAGGCTGCGACGTTGCATGGCATGCATGGGACAGGGATGGCCCACATGTCATTGACCCTCTCGCATGCAGCCCATCCCCCTCTCGACGGCCGTGCGCACGCACGCACGCCAGGCTCTGCCGGGCCCGATCCGCTCGGCCCAACGGTCACTTAGATGATCCCCCGCTCAACGTTATCTGTTCGTCAGAGAGAAAAAACGGTGGCCAATCAGATTGGAGCCCACGGATCGCCCCCACGGAATCCTTCTAGAAGGCCTATCCGACGGCCGCAGTTTGGCGTTAGGGTTAGATCAACGGTGGACGTTTGGCGCTAGGGTTACATGGGG
Source organism: Triticum dicoccoides (assembly GCF_002162155.2). Taxonomy (NCBI): domain Eukaryota; kingdom Viridiplantae; phylum Streptophyta; class Magnoliopsida; order Poales; family Poaceae; genus Triticum; species Triticum dicoccoides. Next base: position 679,192,366 of record NC_041387.1, read on the forward strand.
TTTGGAGGCAGTCAACGGGGTTTTGAAAGGTTTGACCGAACATTCAAATGTGTATAACTAATTCAAAAAAAATCTAAAAAATGAAAAACCTGCGCATATAGCCTTTTTATGTTACATAGTTATGATATAAAATGATAAACTTGATCTAATGATCTTTGCTTGAAAAAACCTTCACAAATTGGACTATCTCGACTGAGGTTGCATGGAGTTCACAGGAGTGAGAAGAGGGTTTGAGGTTTTGAAAATGCAAAAAAATCAAAAACATCACCTTAGCTTCATTTTAGAGTGACTAAGGAGGATCTGAAGTTATTTTTGCATTTAAAATTTTTAAACTTGTTTTATTGCTAACTTTGTATTAAAGGGTGTTTTTTCAAAAATAAATTAAATAATATGAATACTTATTCAAAAAAAGGTGAGACTTCGTATTGATCCTATATAGGTATAATATAAGCTAAGAAAATCTTTTTTGGGTAATTTTGAGAAGGTCGAAAAAAACTTGCTTAGAAATGGGGCCGTTTTCCCTTACTTTGGAGCCTGTTTGGACAACATTGTCCGTGACTATGAGTTGGAATTCACAAAAAGGGTTGGATTTATGAACTAAAGTGCATAGTAGTACATAAAACGATGCAACATCACAGAACAAACAAATGAACTCAAAAAATATTGGAGATAGGTTCAAATTTGAATATCGGTTCAAATTTGAATTTTATTTCAAGTCAAATCAACATCATAGCACATAAGTTATCACATGAAAGAACATAAGTTTTCACATCAAATGACAACAAACTTAAGTTTTCACATCAAATTTGAATGATTTCGACTCTATTTCTTTTGCTTCTTTCTACCACTCGATTTCTTCTGCTTTTTTCCACCGTTTGGTTCCACGGCGCATAGTTTGTTGATGCTGATGCTCTTACTTTTTGGCCCCTTGCAAACTCCACTAGGCCCCCTCAACTTTTGCACCTGACCATGTCTCACTTCTTCAGTTTGCACTTCTGCAGATTGAGTAGATGGCACACATTGTTCAACTACTTCAGTTTGCAACTCAACACTTGGCAGCACAACCTCCAAACATGGAAACACAGTTGTCAAAGCAGATTCGAATGGCAGCACAACAGTTGCTTCATCTGCAACAGTTTCAGATTGCCCTAGCGTCTGCAAAACAGATTCAGTATGCATCACATCGTCCAAAACACAAATACTTAGCTCATGTTCAGCAGTAACAGTTTCAGTTAGCTCCATATCTTTGTCACCAAACATTATCTGCTTAGTGCTCTTCCTTCTATAGCCACTGAGTCTTGCTTTTTTCACTGGCCAGCATTGTTCAACAACAAGCGGTGGGGCTTTTTCTGCACGCTTCCTCCTAAAAAATAAAGCATTTGACTTGGTTAGATACTAGAACAAGTAGCAAAATCAAAAACTTGCAAAAATAGTAACATAAACATACTTTGGCCTCTGAGGAGTGTAGATGCACTTGGATGAACCAATTCTGTGCCCAAGTACCTCACACAACTTGCACCTATTTTTGTTACCTTTTTGAGCCCTTTTGGGCTTATCATTTTTTTCCTTTTCCTTTTTCCCCTACTACAACCACCTTTCTCAAACCAAGCTTTGAATCTGTTCTGTTTAGGCCTCCCAACCTTTCTTCTAGTGACAGGGGGACACAAGGTAAATTCTATTTCCACCTCAGGCCACTGAGATTGGTCAGTCAGTGCAGAAATTGGACTTGCATATGCAGCTTTGAATTTTTGTACTGAATAATACTCATGCAAATATGGGTGCATATTTAACCTGGGTTTAGATGCCAAAAAAAGTATGGAATGCTCACATGGTTTTCCAGTGTGTTGCCACTCTTGGCAAGTGCACTCATGCAACTCAGTATTTACCACATGCCTCTTGCCACTCTTTGTATCTCTAACTTCAGCACCCCACAAGGAAGATTTCTCAACAGATAGATGTGAAAGATTTCTACTCCTGTTGACCACCTGTTGTACCACTGCTGGAAGCTTGTCCCCTTCCAAAATATTAGCAATTTTTCCTCTCAACTCCCACAAACGCATGATCATGATCCTTATTTGGTCCACCATGTCATGCACAGGCAAGTCTTTCAAATGCTTCACTTTGTTGTTAAAACTTTCTGCCAAGTTGTTATTGATATGATCACATTTTATGGCAGTATTAAAACCTGATCTATACCACAACAGAGAATGGTGGGTGTTCAACCATGAAGCAAATTCATTATCACTACATGATGCCAATATCTTACCAAGGTGATAGGAATGTGTCTGTCTGGTGTAGGATCTTGCTGCTGGCCACATGCGCCCAAATTCATCTCCTCTGAATTTTTTTATCAGATTCATCCACATATGTCCAAAGCACTCCCTCTGCTCAGCATGGGGGAAAACACTTTTTACTGCATTTTCCAACCCTTTACATGCATCTGTGTGGATGGCCAAAGGAGAAACTGGCCCTATGCATCTTTTCAGTTGCATCATGAACCATATCCATGATGCCTCTGTCTCTGATTGAAACATTCCTATTGCAATTGGGAACATCCAGTTGTGTCCATCTAGAGCATTGCATGCAGCCAACTGACCATTCCACTTTCCAGTCAAAAAATATGAGTCTATGCTCAAATATGGACGACAACCTGCTTTGAATCCATCTATGCAAGGCTTCAAACACATAAAAAACTTGCTGAATAAAACCTTGCCATCCTCTGTTACCTCTGTATCTATCTCCACCACACTCCCAGGTGACCTCTTCTCCACCTCTGCTTTAAAACTATACAACATCCTAAATGTATTTGCCCAGTCACCATACAATGATTTCATGGCCCTTTGTTTTGCTTTCCACATTGTGGTATATTGCAGCTGGATGGGGTACAACTTCTCTAAGTCAACTTTAAGCCTCTTTGCAGTAGTGTTTGGAGTCTTGGCTAAAATAGGAGTAATCTTCTCTGTAACCCAAAGCTGTGATGTCATCTTTGAAACTCTCTGTGAAGTGGTCATACATGTATGCTGGTGTGGTATTTGATTTACCCTTACTGTACTTCCATCAGGTTGTAGTCTGGCAGACAAGTACCATTTGCAAGGATTGCCACCACCATCATAACCTTTGCACCGAGCATAAAATTTCTTTCGATCAGTCCACATAGTCTTGGCATCAAACTCTTTTTTCACTGCATAGGTCCTGAAAGACATCCTAAACTCCTTCATGCTTGGCCACAACTTTCCCACCTCAATAACTGGGTTCTCTTTGTCATACAAACAAACCAGCTCATTATCATCTGCATCATCCACATCATCTGCAGCCTCTCTCATCAGGTGTTCTTCATCCTCATTTGCATTTCTAGGGCATGTGTTACCTTCAGCTGGCAAAGAACTGTCATCCTTCTCCTTATCTTTGTCATCAACTTGAATGCCAAACATTTCGGCCATATCAATGTCAAATATTGGTGTAATGACCAAATCTGGTTTTTCATTCAACTCTACTACATTCCAGTCAACAACAATCTTCCTAGCACCATGGGTTCCCTCCTCTCCATCTGCATCAATCCCAGTATCTTCAGCTACTATAGTCGGTTTAGTCAACAATGCCAACATCTTCTTTTGTGAAACCCTCTCATCATATTCCATCTGTGCAGCCATCTTTGATGGCACATAACCAACTCTGGAATGAGTTTGCAGATCAATTAGCTCTGCATAAAATGTTACTTGTTTGCTTGCCCATCCTCCTTGCTGATCAATTTCAGCAACCATGGATTCTCCATCTTCAATTCTCACATATTCACCATTATAGTTATCGAAACGTTGCAGAGATACCTCTTGTTCTGGACCCCAAACAATACTCTCCCCAATTCTCTCCACCAAATTGCTCACGGCCTTCTCCTTCATGATCTCCAATTCCTGGGGATCAACATCTGCAAAATCGACATCCAACCTCACGGTGGTATCTTTATCAATGTCTTGGACACTGCCATCACTGAGCTTGGCTTTACAGGGAAAAAATTCCACTATAATTGCGAATGTGGTGGCAGAACCTGAACCTCCCCTGTTTTGTCAATGGCAGGCAGCGGCGGCAGTCACTACCAAATCGAGTTCGATTCTAAATCGCCAAGAAAAGAGGGTGGCATTACCGATTGAAGCACTGTCTCCTCGGGGCAGCCCGTCTCCTCGCTCCATCTCATCTAGCCCTCGCTCCATCTCCTATCAAATCAAGCAACAGGGGCAGCATGAGGCCACAGATTTATTCAAAATTCAGTGGAATGGGAGTAGTGTTTGGAAAATACTCACTCGCAATAGCCGCTGCAGGGATAGGCGCTCCACCACCGGGCCGCGGAGAAGAAACAACCCCCGGATCCAATGGAGCCCGATTCTAAATCGCCAAGAAACAGAGGGCAGCATGAGGCCACAGATCCCCCAAAATTCTGGGGAGTGGGACTAGGGTTTCGGGCTCACCTCGCAATAGCTCTGCCGCTGCCGAGAAATGCGCTCCACCACCGCGGAGAAGAAACCACTGCTGGAGAAGATGCTTACGGTGGCGTCGCTCGCCCAGTCCAGCACGGGCGAGTCGAGCACGGTCACACAGTCACCAGTCGAGTCGTGGACGGTTGACTCTTGACTACGTGGCCATAGGTGGACCCCACCAGTCAGAGCACATAACCCCCAGTGTCCTAACCAAATCTCAGCCTAACGGACAGCCAACTAGCCGCGTAAATGGTGTGTCGTATGGGAGCTATTTTTTCCAACGAAGATGTCGCATGCAAGCTATTACAGCCAACGACGTCGCATGAGAGACAGTTCACACCAACGACGTCGCATGGGAGCTATTCACCCATATATAGCTACAAATCCCTCTTGGTCGTCCAACACTCGGACTTGTTTCTCGGTCGTTGGGTAGTACCCATAGCTTGCCAAAATGTCTTGTACTCATAGCTCGTTGGGAAGAAGATCGAGCACGACCACAAGCTACGCTTCATTAATCGTCCTGATAATATAGATGGTGTTTGGGCATGCATGTATATCTCCCTTTACTAAAAACGTGCATATAAACGTTATAATAGAGTTAGGCAGGGCATATCTATATGCACGTGCAGTGCATGTCATGGAAGAGAGGAGGATGTGTTTTATCAATATATAAAGGTGGTTAGGGCATCTCCAACGTCAACGGTCAAACCGTCTGCATACGTTTAAACTGTGTGGTCCGGACATGTTTTTCATCAAACGTGGTACAACCCCACCCGCATCTCCCATGCTCCCCTTCCGATTCATGCGCTGCTTCTCGTGCCGCATCAATGTTGGCCCAGAGCACGCAGCGGCCGGCATTGATGTCGTGTGATGTGACAGGACGGTAGGGCGGCGTTGACCGATGCGACCTCTCGGGAGCCGCCGCTTCAATGCGGACACAACTTCCCGAGGAACCAACTCCGACCGCTGTGCCACATGGAAGTGGCTGACCACCCGTTTGCATGACCTGGCTGAGGCATTATAATCTGTGCTCCGACGCCGTCCACATCACACTTGTTGCATCGCTTCGCACATTCCTCCACAACTTTAGCGATGGGCCAGCAGTGGGCCTCGGTGCCGGCAAGCGCCGGCTCCGGGACGAGCTCTGAAGGATCATGGCCACACCACCCTTGAACTCTGGGGCCGTCGTCCTCATCGGGGAAGGCGGAGATCTTCGTCTCCTCCAGCGACGAGGAGGACTAACCGCCATAGCAGCAGTGGGCGCCGACAATACAGGGCGCAGTGTACGCGGCCACAGATGAGGAGTATGAGTAGCTGATGGAGGTGATGCTCTGTCGCTCCATCCTCCGCGTCAACGGCCTGGTGGCACCACCATGGGATGCTCCTCCACGTGAAACGGGAGCGTGCGTCCCCGCTGCGCAACCGTGGCGTCCAAAATAGGACACCACGTGAAGGAGGAGCCCCTCTAGCTGCCGCCCCAGGGCGTCAATGAGGAGCAGCGCTCTCCTCTGCCCCGCCGCGTCAAGGAGGAGCATCGATTGCTGCCGCCCCTGCCCCATGTGATCGACGCGGAAGCACACGGCCGCATTCACAACTACCTCCGCGGCGGCGGCAGTAGCTCGTTGTCGCAGAGCGCCGTAACGGCGCAGGAGTACGCCGACGTGGAGCGACATTGGCGGGATAGGCACAACGCGATGCGCCGGTCGAAGTACTCGGACTCCGACGTCCCGCCGCCACACATCACGACGACTCCAAGCTGGCATGCGCCTAGGCCCTGGACCGCTCCGTGACAACAGCGAAGGCGAGCAAGCGCCGTCTCAACGGGGAGATGGCGAAGGTTATGTTAGCGTAAAAAAGATTATCCGACCTACATCGATCCCACATCTAAAGGGAGAATCCTATTTAACACCGAAACCACTAAGGGCCTCTTTGATTCGTAGGATTGCAAAAACACGGGAATAGAAAAAACGTATGATTGAAATGGCATGTCCATTGGATCCCTATTGATGTGGGCATGACACCATTGATCCATAATCCTATTAAACCTGAGTCATTTAATGAGTCAAGTCATGAAAAAGTTGCGCAAAATAATGTCAAACATGCGATCAAATTATGTCGAGAAAATGATGGTCGTGTGCGTCAGTTTTGTGGACCAAAAATTGCTCCTGTATTTGAGAAGGAATTAGTACATGTTGATTCTCGTCATACTGTGCATGTACCAAAAAGAATATACAATAAAAGGTTCAGATCGGATGCTAATGAGGCACCCAAGCCAGAAGATGTAATTCCTACATTTCGTACACCTCCAGAGAAGATCAGGATCGGTAGCTTCCTTTTTAAACTCCATGCAAGCCAATATATTTGATGGGATCTGCTAAGGATAAGTTTCCATGTTTTATTTAATTGGGATATCCCTTTAGGTAGTGCTATGTGAGTCTAGCAAAACTAGTATTTTTCCTTGTAAAAAAAGGTCCACGTGAGTTATAAACGTGATGACCAAGTTGTTAGGAGTCCAGATTGTCATGGCCTTGCCATGTGCGTGCGTGAGGGTCAATCGGCCATATAAGAGCCAAGGGTGCGTCCGATGTAGAGGAGTTTTTGGAGTTTATTTGTGAGACAGGAATAACACAGTAAAACATGCAGGTTTTGGGCGGTTATATCTTGTGTATCATATGAGATTTTCCCATCGTGGAAATTTCCTAGCGACGGAGGGTTGAGCATCAATATCGACGCCTACGTGTTGACCCGAGGGGATCATTATTTTTGTTCGTGTATTTTTGTACACGGGTGAAAATTATTCTTGGAGGTTGCGAGGAGGAACAGGGGGACAAACTGTTGATCAAGCATCGCCGTGAAAGATCGGGCCGTCTACACGCACAAATTAGCGTCTCGCTAGTCCGTGCCCCATCAAGTGGTATCAGAGCAAAGGTTAGTCACGGCGACTCTGTTTGCAATATTGTCTACGGAGTTGAACATCAACATGTTAAGCAGGAAGATATTTATGGAGGAGGAAGGCATTGGCGAGGTCACTCTTTTTCACACTCGTTGCGTCGTGGACGAACGACGTGTCAATTTGACGATCGATGAGAGTACTGCTGTCAACAAGATGAGCATTGAGGTGGTGGAAAAATTGGGGCTGAAGATGTCACCTTGAAAGACCGTACACGCTGAAGTGGTTCAAAGGTGAAATCAAAATTACGCATCAGATTTTGCTAATTTTTGATCTGGGAAAATATTGTTGTGCGGAATTTTTTCATGTTTGTCCTATGTCCATGGTGTCCTGCCATCTGCTACTCGGGAACCCGTGGTGCAAGCGAGTCGGGACTGTTCGGGATGTCAAGAAAAATAGTTATTCTCTAGCATGGAAGGGCCAACAAATTTGTTTTATTCCCATGCCAACAGATCTGTTCACTGTAGATTGGAAAAATCGTTTGTGGAAGAGAATAGGGGAGCTCGAAGAAATAAAAGATGAAGTTGATGCACCCATAAAGGGGCTAAATCTCCTGGTGGAGAAGGTGCAAGAGGATGGCGATGCAAAGGGGCAGCGATGGAGTGTTTTTAAAACTCAGTGCATGGTCAAGGGCCATGCATGCAAGATGATAATTGATGGTGGCAGTTTTACCAACGCCATTAGCAAAGATCTCGTGCAGGCATTGGGTTTGTCCATGTGGCGACACCCACAACCGCACCACGTGGAGTGGCTATATAACTCCGGGAAATTAAAGATCACACATAAGGTACGTGTGAAGTTTGCAGTTGGAGATTATATTGATAAGGTGGACTGTGATGTTGTGCCGATGGATGCGTGTCAGTTGTTGTTGGGAAGACCATGGCAGTTTGATCATGATGCAGTCCATGCTGGAAGATCCAACACATACACGTTCATGCATGATGGAAGGAAGCACGTGCTGAAACCAATGGCAGACAGTGCAATCACCATAGAGATGCAAGTTTCGGAGAGGAAGGTTGTACAAAAAATAGACTCGATACCGAGGACGGTTTCTCTTCAAGGAAGGGAGGATGATGTGGGCATGACACCATTGATCGATAATCCTACTAAATCTGAGCCATTTAATGAGTCAAGTCATGAAAAAGTTGCGCAAAATAATGTCAAACATGCGACCAAATTATGTTGAGGAAACGATGGTCGTGTGCGTCAGTTTTGTGGACCAAAATTGCTCCTGTATTTGAGAAGGAATTAGTACATGTTGATTCTCGTCATACCGTGCATGTACCAAGAAGAATATACAATAAAAGGTTCAGATCGGATGCTAATGAGGCACCGAAGCCAAAAGATGTAATTCCTATATTTCATACACCTCCAGAGAAGAGGCAAAATTTAATGATGTTTTCTCATACTACTACTTGCATGCATGTAGTCATAATGACACTGTGTTACTTTCTTCTCATTCATTCGTTGCATGCATGCGGGCGCATTAATGATTACAGTTAACAAGAAGAAAAGTTGACGTGTAAAGTAATCATTAAATTTTACCTAGGTACCTGTAATTTGAGTTTGTGGTCTTGTATAAGGGAATGGAGGGAGTACAATTTTAAATGTTTTAAAAAAAATCTGAAAAAAATTATGGATGTTCAAATTAATTACATGAATGTACAATCCCTAAAAATTCAAATGAAAGTTTGAAATACACATTGAGAAACCAAAAAGATAAATTCAGCATGATGTTACACTATTCACATCCGGATTCTATCTTTTTTTGATTCTCCATGTGCATATTGAATTTGGACCTGAATTTTATAGGGTTTATAGGAACGCTCCTTGTGAGTATTCAGAAGTTTTTGAAATATTTGAAATTGTTTTTTTAAATGGTATTCAAGAGGTGGTATCACCTGATACTCTCCCCCTCTCCCTTGCTCCTTTGGCTTGTGTATTTGATGCAAGCAAAGCACAACAAGGTCGAGGACGAGGGCGGGGCTGTGCTACTCTTGGAGTAATCCATTGACCTGCATGCGCCCGTGCTACTTGGGTTAAGTAGTTTAAGCGGATAAAATAGGGACACCTCCGGCGATCGTAGACCAGCTACTGAAATCGTTCGTATGACAAAAGCCCCAGCGCAAACCCCTCACTTACACGACAAACCATAGTTGGACCGGGAAACCCTAATTTCATGCACTAAGGGGCTATTTGGGTAGCAACTTTATAGGAAACTAGTTCTCGTTCAATTCGATTTCTGGTCTGTGAATGTTGGACGAAAGCCATGGTATGCCATTGAAATATATGATGTTGTTTCCTTATATTTTCTCAACCAAACAAGGATTAGTATTTAGTTGCCTTAACAAAACAAAAAAAAACTAGTTTCCCTTTCTCCTAAAACTGATTTTGTAAAATCTCTCGTATAAATATTGAAGCCCAAACAACCACTAAGGGCATCTCCAACAATGCTGACACTAAAACCGCCCGTATCTGTTCGGACCATGCGGTCCGGACGTGATTTGCCATCCAACGCGGTACCCCATCGATCCGCAGACTGGTACAGATGTTTGTTTCCCGCAAACTGAAGGTAAACCAGAGGTACTTCGCGGGCGTTTGGGTAGCTTCCACGCACACATCCGTTAACCTGGTCCCACCCAGAACCCTCTTCCTCGCCCGCGCCATTTCCCGTGCGAAGTTTGTTGCGCATTCATCCCGCTCCAAAGCGTCAGCGCCACATTCATGCTAGCCCAAAGCGAACGTGACCTCTTACTGGTGCAGACATTGAAATGGCGCACTAGCCGAGAGCGCCACCGGAAAGAAAGAAGAGGACGCGGTGGGGTTATGAATGACACATAGGTAGGTTTTCAGGATCACTTC
>NC_041387.1:679203070-679220784 GCF_002162155.2 Triticum dicoccoides
TAAGATTTATCTCATCTTGTTCTAATATTCGCAGGACGCGGTGAGCTTAGCTGCTTGCTGCAAGCTCATCACTTAATCATATTCCAAACCATAAGTATTGTTAGTCTTGATTCCCCTTGTAATGTACTTGCTGAGTGCCAGAAGGTTCACAAATACCACAACAATCCCAGATGTAGGTACAGGTAAAGCATCGCTCTAAAGTGAGAACATGGTACCTTCTTTTTGGAATACTTTCTTCGACGAAGATCATTAGGAAGCCTTGGATTAGCAGGGCGGACGTTGCTTATTTAATTTCTCTTGCCTCTTTGGCATATTTCCTTCTTGTCCATACTCGGACCTGTGCCTTCTTTGTTGCAATGATTCATATAATGTTTGGTCATGTTGAACTCTAATTGGTGAAATATTTATGTATCGACATATGTTGCCATAATCTTATCTTGTATTACTCATCTATTCATGAATGATTGTATTTTTTGTGATGTCCACCATGTTACCAACATATGTCGATGTGTATGTTATGGAGTCATATGTTCGGGCGGCCAATATGCGTTTTAGCGAGGATTGCAAAGTCTTTGTCAAGGCTAGGACCGGATGTTGGGTGTTACAAGAGGAACGCTGGTACAACCTCGCCTTCCTTGAGCAGCATTGGTTGGCGGAGGGCCAAATCTATGCCAAGGGCATGAGCGAGGAGGCCCTGGCCTTAGAGAACCCTAACTTCGTCGCCGAGCAGCGGGCGCTCTACGGGGCCTCTTGCGCTTGTGCCACCAACGTGGTCACGAGATTGTTCGGCGATCACGATGAGAACGTCGACAGTTGTGCGTCCTTAGCTCCGCTAACAACACGTCGTTGGAGCCGGTGGCACAACGAGCATCCCCCTATCCGCATCCATCATCGACTCCACGTCCACCGGTGCCGACAGATTGCGGCCTCCGATGAGAAGAAGTAGGGCATATGAGACGGCAAGGCCTCGAGTCAGTGAGCCCGTCTGTGTCCCATGTCTTACTCTTCCTCGCCGGTGATTGCACCTTCACTCTACAGGGCTCAACTGACCGCCGGACATGGAGACAACCCCTGACATTGGCACAAATTGGAACAACAAGGACACGTAGTATGTGACGCCTTAGATTTAGACTAGTTTAGATCCGGACATTTTTGTTTACTGAAATATGTCGAAAATGTAATTAATGTGCTATGCTTTAGATAAAAATCATCTGGTATGCATGTAATTCCTCCGGTTTGTTCAACTATGGTTTGAAATGTATGCGGGGCATGGTTTGATGGCCGGCGACCTATGTGGACGGATACAATGTCCTTTTAGAGGGTTAGCATTGGAGATGCCCTAACAAACCATTGTAAGCTACAAACAAATTAGAAAGAAAGAAACAAACCTATAGAAAATTGCCATGATAAACTACAAAAAAATAAAATCAAACATGGCAAATTTGCATGTCAATTAAAAGAAAAACATACGAATTTTACATTGTGCACTGAAACAAATATATTTCAAAGTTGTCACAATTTTATAAATTTAAGCTACCATGACCAACAAAAAGGTATTTGCCATGGTACAAAAAATTTAGTTTCGGTGATAGGGATGCGAAGATTGAAATGACTAAACAAGAAAATTGCCATGATCAAAATAATAAAATTATCATGCCACTAAAAAGAATCACATGCTCTTGTTAATAAAATGGCCATGCTCATAATTTTACTTTGTTATAACAAAAGAATTACATGCAAAAATTTGCCATGATAGAAACAATAAAAATGCCATGCTAGTCAAATTGCCACGATAGTATGGAAAACCAAAAAAACACACAAAAAATGACATGTGCGTAGGAGAAATTCCCTACAAAACAAATGGCACCGGGTATGCATAAAATATTCCATGGTAGGGAAACTACTGACTAGCAAATGAATGTTTGTATGGTTACGTGTTGGCCTGATTGGTTGTTCATCACTCTGGTGCTAGTAAATCCTCCAGACATGATTATGCAAGGTAGTGACAACACAAAATGGCCGGCATGATGTACATAATATGCCATACATTTCAGACGTGTGAAAAAATGCAACCGAAAACTGCATTGCCATCTAAAACTGCAGTGGCCCTTCCGATCATGCTTCTGTATGTTTGCCCCCAAAGAGGACGCTTGCTTCTGTTATGTATATGCCTCCAAAGAAGACGCGTCGGTTATGAAATTTTGTTTGTTTCTCACAAGCAGGCTGTAGTAATGTAACAGAGGAAAGAGGAGTACTAGAAGTAGTAATGTAAGTAGGTCAGAATTCATTTCATTGGCTGCTTGTGGAGGCTGTAGTACTAGTCCGTGCTTGCTTTTCAGTGTTCCCCCTTGCATCAGTTCGGCCATTGTAATTTGGGATCGTTTGCTGTAACTCCTGTCCGGTTGATGATTTTGTTAATTCAAAGCCGGTCCGCGAGCCTTGGTTCTAAAAAAAATAATCTCATAATTTGATGGAGTTCTATAAAGTTTTTAAGTTATCTTATTATTGTCTTTTCTATATATGTAGTAGTGTAATTAGGGTATCCAGCTCCGGCACTCAATTGGCTTGGTAAACCCAAAGAAGCAATACGTGGAGCAGTGTGCAAAATGCACAGCGGTCACATGCTTGCTTCCCATTTTTGAAACGAAAAGGATTTGACAACCGGGGGAGGCCCCATCTCTCAAACTGCGAGAGGGGATCGAGGCTGCATCGCTCAAACTGGGAGTAGTAGTAATGTAAGTAGGTGGCTCTCTCCATAAATAAAAGGAATTGAATTCTGCGGGAAGCTAGGTGCAGACGCCGGATCGTGGAGCCCAAATCTTCTGCAGCAGCGGCATAATCACGATTCAAGCTATGGCAGCCAGCACTTGTAGTAACACTCCATAAGCACTTGTATTATATTTAAACAAAGCCAACATCACTCCCTGCCCGTTGCCCCCGTGGTACTCCTACTTGGGTTAATTAGGTTATTGTATGAGAGGATAAAATAATACAGCTTCGCCCCACCTGTAATGTGCATGGAGCGTGGGGCTCTTGGTTCCTGTAATGTGCATGCTTCGACATGTTGCTCAGGGGCTGCGAGCCGTGGGCGGCGCTGTGCTCATGTGCGAGACCCACCCATGTCCGATTTGGATCGAATTGCAGACCGTGTCCTTGTTAGTAATATCATGGCTGATGTCTACTACACAACTTGTTCTTGTAAACTCGCGTTGAGCCTCCAAACGCAGAGTTTTGTAGGACAGTAGCAAATTTCCCTTCAAATGGATGACCTAAGATTTACCAATCAGTGGGAGGCGTAGGATGAAGATGGTCTCTCTGAAACAACCCTGCAACCAAATAACAAAGAGTCTCTTGTGTCCCCAACACACCCAATACAATGGCAAATTGTATAGATGCACTAGTTCGATGAAGAGATGATGATACAAGTGTAGTATGGATAGTAGATATATGTTTTTGCAATCTGAAATATAAAAACAGCAAGGTAGAAAGTGATAAAACGAAGCACAAACGGTATTTCAATGCTTAGAAACAAGGCCTAGGGTTCATACTTTCACTAGTGCAATCTTCAACAATGCTAACATAATTAGATCATATGGCAATCCCTCAAGGCGCGATAAAGAATCACTCCAAAGTTCTTATCAAGCGGAGAACATAAGAAGAAATTGTTTGTAGGGTACGAAACCACCTCAAATTTATTCTTTCTGATCAATCTTTTGAGCTATTCCTATAAGTGTCACAAATAACCCTAGAGTTCATACTAAAATGACACCATATGACACACATGACCCAACTCTAATGTCACCTAGATACTCCCATGTCACCACAAGTATCTCTGAGTTGATTATAAGATATGCATCAAACAACTTCAGATTCATAATATTCGATCGAACACAAAGAACCTCAAAGAGTGCACCAAGATTCCTACCGGAGAAATAAGGACGAAAATGTGCATCAACCCCTATACATAGATTACCCCATTGTCACCTCGGGAATTCGTGAGTTGAGTGCCAAAACATACATCAAGTGTTCTCAAATCTATAAAAGTACCGATAACAACAAAATCTCAAAGGTAAAACTCAATTCATCACAACAAGATAGAGAGGGAGAAACACCATATGATCCAACTATATTAACAAAGCTCGCAGTACATCAAGATCATGTCAAATCAAAAACATGAGAGAGAGAGAGGGGGGGGGAGAGAGAGAGAGATTAAACATAAAGCTATTGGTACAAACCCTCAGCCCCGAGGGTGGACTACTCCCTCCTCATCATGGTGGCCACCGGGATGATGAAGATGGCCGCCGGTGATGATTTCCGCCTTCGGCAGGGTGCCGGAACGTGCTCCCGATTGAGTTTTCGTGGATACAGAGGCTTGCAGCGGTGGAACTTCCGCTTTACGGTTATTTCTGAAGGTTTTTGTATATATAGGAATTTTTGGCGTCGGCCTCACGTTGAGATGGGCCTTGAGGGCCCACTAATCACCAGGGCATGCTAGAGGGGGGGGGGGGTGGCATGCCCTGGTGCCTAGTGGGCAACAGGCCCCCCCTCCAATGGTTCTTTGCTCAAATGTTTTTCTTTTGTTCCAAAAAAGCGCAAAAAGTTTTGTTAAATTCTGAGAACTTTTATTTCTGCATAAAAAACAACACCACGGTAGTTTTGCTGAAAAAGGCGCCCAGTCCGGGTTAATTCCATTCAAATCATACCAAAACCATATAGAATTGTTGTAAGCATGACATGAATACTCCATAAATTATAGATACGTTGGAGACGTATCAATGGCCAACCGAGAGAAGTCGTCCTGTGTGTACAAGGGAAGGTCGAGGATGATATTAAATAGTCCCACCTCGTTGATTTACATCTAATCTATTTCATTTATATACGTCTATAATTTTCTGGGTATCAGGAAGTCTTCTCAGAGATCATGAAAAGATAAATGAGGAAGGAAAGGGAGGCATTACAAGATAAATAAAGAAGGAAAGAGGGGCTAATTATGCAAGAAATAAAGAAGAAAAGAGGTATTTACATGAGAAATAAAGAATGAAGAGAGGCTAACGGATTTATGAGACAAAGAATGCACCCCGCATAATTGGAGGACACGACGTGATAGAAATAAGGAATGAGAGGGAACAGAGGGCTAATTTTTTTATATATATGCGTTGCTGCATAGTACTCCCTCCGACCGGACATACTTATCATCAAAATAAATAAAAGGAAATGTATCTAGACATATATTAATTTTACATACATATCTTTTTATCCATTTTGATGCCAAGTATTTTCAGACGGAGGGAGTATAATTTAAGGACAAAAAAAAAAGAAAGGACTTGTTAAGACATTGACGGTTGGATGTGATGACCCTGATTGATGAATCTATATCTATATCTATACCCCCACTAATAAAGTAAAGTGAGTTTCGCCAACTTTTTCATCTATTAACTGTCGAAAATAAAAAAAATTATCCGAGATGATACTAAATTTTTATGCGTTTGTCCGCTAGAAAAATAATTTTTGTACGTGGGCCGAACGCTATGGCCCAGCGAAGCCAGCCCACTTATTTTTCAGCCCATGCGGCTGGGAAAATTCTATTTTCCGCACTGTGCGACAAAAAGTCGGAGTTTCACACATGGCAACCAATAATGGACTGGCCTATTTGTTTCTATGTTTTACTTCTATTTTTATTCTCCTTTCCATATCTCATTTTTCCCTTCCAAGTTTATTTTTCTTTCAGAATTTATTCGTAAATTAGAAATTCTCAAAAGACGTTCAGAATTAAAAAAACAAATTTTGGAATATGTTGAGAATTTCAGAATTTTGTTTCTATTATGAAAATATTCGGAACTTGCAAAAAGCTGGCCACTTTTAATATTTTTATTATTTTTTCAAAATTGTTCAAGATTTCTAAAAAGAAAATGGCATTTCAAAAAATTCTCCAAATTTGGAAAATATTTATGTTTTAGTAAATTTTTCAAAATTTAAAATAATGTTCGTGCATAAAAGACACACATTTTCTAAAACTCTTGCGAATTTTCAACATATGCTCCTGTTTAAAAAAATGTTCAAAAATTCAAATAATGTTCATGTTTTATAAAAAAATTGATCTTTTCGGCAATTGTTTGTGAATTTGAAAAGATGGTCCTTTCATATTTTGTTCGCATTTTTTCGAAAGTGTACATAATTTTTTAAAACTGTTCAAGATTTAAAAATTTGTTCATGTTTCCTAAAATATTCAGAAACTTCGGACCTAAAATCCCCTCGACTGGAAGGATTGAAAGGAATAGTAGATTGAATAACTCATGGGCCTTATCTGGCGTACGATGACGTAACAAAACTCTTAAATGCCCTTGATCAGTTATTGGAAAAATAGTTCACTAAATCCTTCACACGCGGCGAAACCGAGAAGCTAAATATTCCTTTTTCGTGTGCACACAAGGTTTTGCTTGCACATATAATTCTCACTGACTTTAAGTGCATACTATTTTATCTCCCGTTGCAACGCATGGGGCGTATGTGCTAGTGAAAAATAAAGAGAGATAGAGGAGGACATGTGCTTTTTCCCGCAGATATTTTTAACTGAATTTGGTATTTGGTTTTGTCTTTCATGGACTGGTACTACTACAAGGTAAAAACGGGAAAGGAAACAAACACCTGTCTAATTAGGATTAGACAATGTTGAACTAACATATATACACATGGTAGCACACACACGGGAAGCATATATACCTGGACGACCTATGAAGTATACAATGAAGATTTACACACGGAAGAACAACACAAAACAATTTGTTTTCAGACAATGGTGATCTCGCCTAGATACGTGACTACGTGATAAACCAAACTTTGTTTTGTGCCAAAATAATGAGACAAAAGAAGATAAGCTGCTCTAGGAACGAGTGGCGGAGCTTCATGGGGCCAACCGCCAGCTCAAAGAAAAACTTATGTGTATATCTTTGTATTAGATCAAATTTTCCACTAAAAATCAGCATATAGTGATTTTGTTTATGGGAGGAGGCCATGACGAGCTTGGAAGGGAGAGTAATTTCCATAATGGCTGTGGCAATGGCAATGGTTGGTAATTTAGAGAGGATCGCATTGGTGGGTAATTTCTTCGGCCTTAGAATTCATCTAACGGTTTTGATATTTTGATGTACAAAATTAAAGGTTAGATATGTCTAATTTTTGTGAGAGTTTCTAGCTTATTTCTCTTTTTTGATATAATGGCAATGGTGGGTAATTATTTCCCAGTTAATATAATCTAATGGCTATAGAAATGATATCTATTAAATCAATGGTCGGATATATCTACTTAATTATTATGGTAATTTCTGACATATTTATCTTTTTTCTGGTTAGCCCGTCATTTACTTTCTATATATAAAATAGATAAATAGATAGATGTCTAGAAAAACATCCAGGACACATGGTGAGGACGGAGGACTGGACACACATCGATCGATCACGAACACAAATTGACTCACAACACGACAGAAGCAGACGCTGGTAGCTAGCCTGCTGACATTCATTATCTTGACTTGGAAGCTGACATGCATAGACCATGGACACATGGACGGTGGCTGCATGCATGCGGACGCACTAGCGCGTCATCCCGGGGCGCGCGGCGGTGGCACTGCTCTTCCCAATCATCCTCCTCTCCATGTTGCCCCAGCTGCCACCCTGCACTCCACCAACAGACGACAAAGCTGATCGATCAACACACCGCCGCGCGCCCCTCAGTCTCAATGATGAAGAAGGTTCAACGGACGTACCGAGTGCCGTGTCGAAGCCACGGCTCTGGAGCTCGCGATACTCCTGGCAGAGCGCGCAGAGCGCGCAGGGCTCGGGTCGCCCGCCCTGTCGCCCGGGTTGCCCGCCCCGTCACCCGGCTCGCCTGGCTCGCCCACCATGCCACGGGCATCACCCTTGCCTGGCCCAGTAGCAGGCGGCCCAGCCGCCGCTGGCCCAGCGAGCACGGCAGCTGCACCGGCCAGCCCCGCCTCGGCTCCTCGTGGGTTGGCTCCGTCGTCGGCTGGGCTCGGCGGCCCCGTTTTGGCAACGTCGCCTGGTACTGAGTCTGATGACTGGCTCCTCCAGCCCCGTCTCGGCCACGACGCGTTCGTCTCTTGTGGCCAATCCCGTGGCGCCGGCGCCGTCCGCTGTGGTCCATCATCGACCACACGTGCGCAGTCGGTCTGGTGTTTTTTGCCCCAAGGAACGCACAGACAGGACTGTGGCGTGGCTTGCTGCATGTGTGGCTCATGCTGTTGCGGATCCAACGGCAGAGCCGTGTCATTTTCAGACTGCACTGGGTATTCCTCACTGGCGTGCTGCGATGGAGCAGGAATTTCAGGCTTTGCTGAAAAATGGCACTTGGCAGCTTGTTCCTCCGGTCTCCGGCGTCAACATCATTGACTCCAAATGGGTGTTTAAGGTGAAACGACATGCAGATGGTACTATTGAGCGCTATAAGGCACAACTGGTTGCCAAGGGTTTCAAGCAGAGGTATGGTCTTGATTATGAAGACACGTTCAGTCCAGTTATCAAGCCTACTACTATTCGTATACTGCTGTCTCTTGCTGTTACTCGTGGTTGGTCTCTTCGTCAGCTTGACGTGCAGAATGACTTCCTCCATGGAGTTCTTGAGGAAGAGGTTTATATGCGTCAACCACCGGGTTTTGTCGATCCTACACGTCCACATCATCTCTGTCGTTTGGTCAAGGCGTTGTATGGACTTAAGCAGGCACCTCGTGCATGGCATGCACGCCTTGGTTCTGCTCTTCGGGCTCTTGGGTTTATCCCCTCCACTGCTGACACATCACTGTTCCTTCTTCAGCGTCCTGAGGTGACGATGTATCTCTTGGTGTATGTTGATGATATCATCCTTGTCAGTTCCTCTAATGCTGCTGCTGATCGCCTTGTGTCCACATTGAGTGAGGAGTTTGCTGTCAAGGATTTGGGTGCTCTACATTACTTTCTTGGTTTGGAGGTGTCACGGTCCTCTACTGGGCTGACTTTGAATCAGAAAAAGTACTCCATGGATCTGTTGCGCCGTGCTGGGATGCTCAAATGCAAACATGCTATCACTCCGATGGCTGCGACTGATCGGTTGTCTGCCCTTGATGGAGATCTTCTTTCCACTGATGACGCCACTGAGTATCGCAGTCTTGTGGGTGGTCTGCAATATCTCACTATCAGCAGACCTGATGTCCCTTATGCAGTCAACCGTGTGTGCCAGTACCTTCATGCACCTCGTACCACTCATCTCTCGGCAGTTAAGCGCATTCTACGGTATGTCTCTTCTACTGCTTCGTATGGTCTGCTTCTTCAGTCTGCACCGTCTTGTGAACTTTCGGCTTTTTCTGATGCGGATTGGGCTGGAAGTCTTGATGATCGGCGATCCACGGGAGGATATGCAGTGTTTTTTGGTCCTAACTTGATCGCCTGGAATGCACGCAAGCAAGCCACCGTGTCTCGTAGCAGTACCGAAGCTGAATATAAAGCAGTTGCTGATGCTACTGCTGAGATCATATGGGTACAGTCTTTATTGCGGGAGCTGAGAATCTCTCCAGGTCATCCTCCAGTTCTATGGTGTGATAACATCGGCGCTACATATTTTTCATCTAATCCGGTGTTTCATGCTAGGACGAAACACATTGAGGTTGACTATCACTTTGTTCGGGAACGTGTTGCACAGAGACTACTTTGTATCAAGTTCATCTCCTCCAAAGATCAACTTGCTGACATCTTCACGAAACCTCTTCCACAACCACAGTTTATAGGCTGTAGGCGCAATCTTAACTTACTTTGTACTTCAGGTTACAGTTAAGATTGAGGGAAGGTGTTAGACTGTATATACGTAGTCTTGTATAGGCCTTGTACTGTACCTTTTGATACGTCTATATAATGAGATAGCCACACCCCGTTTTAGGGTGTCGAGCTAGTTTCTCAAACCGTATGTTTTACAAGGGCTAGCAGAACGAGTGCACGCAACAATCGCTGCATGGCTTCTCCTCCATCCCGTACTGCTCCCGCAGCCTGGAGCGGTAGCCGCAGGAGTAGAGGCAGCCGCCCAGCCCCGTCGCCCTGGCCAGCAGCGTGTACGCCGTCCCGCCCTTACAGCAAGCTGATGAGCAGTGAGTTGATGTGCCCCACTGGTACTTCTTCTATCCCATAATATAAGAACATTTTTCAAGCTTCATTCAGTCGTCGTCGTTTAGAAGGAAAGAAGAAAGATAGATGAACTGACATGTGGCTCCCTTGTCGGCGTTGTCGGCGATCTCGGCTATCCTCCCAAAACGACGCACGGGCAGAAGAGCGTCAGGCAGCCTGCATGCAGCACACCAAGGTTAGGGCACACATTAGGCCGGTCGGCAGCTTCCATGCATGCATGCTTGCCCGCCGGAACCACTAGTGCTAGTGCTCCTCTTCTCTAGGGAATACTTCGTACGTACATCATTAAACTTACAGCTGCCGACACAAGACGAGGGATAGGTAGTTCTTCTTGGCCAAAAAGCACAGGCGTCGGGTTGCATAGGGCTCCGCCTCCTCCTCCTCCTCCTCCAAGAAAGAAAGTTAGGGTTCGTGCCTCTCGCCGGCGCCGGCGCAGGTCCGCCTCGTCTCCGGTGGCCCTAGAGTCATGGAGGCGTGGTGGATCCTGGCAAGGGCCGGCGGGAGGGCTTCGTTTTTAGTCGTTTTTTTCAATCTTGTTAGGGTTTGTGTCCTACTCAGGAAGGCGAGACGGCGGTGGCTCCCTGAACATGGAATAAAGGTCTCCCCGCCTAGCCCCCGTTCCGGCGGTGCGTCTAGCATCGTTGGTGGGCGTGTGGAGGTGTGTCTCCGGCAAATCTATCTTTGGTGGATTTGCTCGGATCTCGTCGTTGTTTGTCTACGTTCGTGTGCCTTCGGTTTGTATCCTTTCGATCTACGTTATTTTTCATCGGCGGCGGTTGCTGTTCTGGGGTGCTGGTCCTATGGGGCCTTAGCACGACGACTTCCCGACTGTCTACTACAACAAGTTGTGCCCGGCTCCGGCGATGGAGGGGCGATGACGGCGGCGCGCCTTCGGCTCGCTTCGGTGCTTGTAATCGTCGCTAGGTGGTCTATGATTCTGGATGTAATTTTTATTTCTGTTATTCATTGTACTGCCATGATTGAAGATGAATAGATTGCAAGTTTTTTCGCAAAAAAAAACTTACAGCTGCCGACGCAAAAATGCTGAACGTACGGGTTGTTACATGAGCTTTACGGTGACCCTTTTCTCTAATTCGCTCCGTTCAGGTGGGCCCCCTCCCTCCTCTTAATCCAATGATAATTTGCCAGCTGAAACCAGCCCCGTAAAAGCCTGTAAGGGTCCGTCGCCGTAGTTGTCAGCAGCACATGCATGCACGTACGTGGGTTGGGGCTCAACGACGGCGGTTTCCTAATTTGCATCACACGGCGGCAACCTTGACCGCTGTTGTGACCTAGACTGCCTCCAACACAGCCACGTACAAAACTCGGGTACATACGTTGGCTCGCAACTCCAAGCAGGTTGTTTTCAACAGCTAGCGCGCGTCCCTTATATCTGCACCATGTAGTGTGTGTCCATGTTAAACTTGCCGCGTAGTCCTACAGCCTGATTGCCGTCGTCACACGTACCCATGTTATTTGCTGTAGGGTTTATCTTTTTGTTCACCATAGGAGGGCTCACTGGAATAGTTCTAGCAAACTCTGGGCTAGACATTGCTCTACATGATACTTATTATGTGGTTGCACATTTCCATTATATACTTTTTATGGGAGCCGTTTTTGCTTTATTTACTGGATTTTACTATTGGGTGGGTAAAATCTTTGGTCGGGGGCGGAGCTAGCGCCCGGCTAGCCTGGGCACTTGCCCGGGCTCACAAGTTACGCGACATACTACGATGGTACTGTCATAACGGGGCAAATTACTCCTCGTATGGTGGTTTACCCGGGCAGTAGGTAGCTGGGCCAATGGGCTTCCGTTTCGATCCTCTCTGCTCAAACACTATTAATTATTAAGTAAAAAAAAACCTACGTACAGACTAATGGGCTACGTACCTACGAGAGATAAGCCTACTCGTTTGATTTTTTTTTTACTGGAGATGAGAAGGAAACGATCGGTCCATCGCTCCACGCCTCCACCTCCCCGCTCCGTTCGGTTAATTTCTGTTCGCTCGAGACGGCCGCATCGTCGGTCCATCGGAGACGAAGACAGACCGGCAGCCTGGGCGCGCCGCCGGCAGCGGGCGGAGCTGGAGCTAATCCATCCGAGACTCTGAGGAATGCTTTGCATCATCGCCTACTTGTCCCCTTCTTCAGGATTAGGTGAGATTCATAGACTTATTAGGGCTTAAATTTTGAGGTCACGGCAAGGAAAATTGGTCATCAGGGATGATTGCCAGTTTATGAGTTTAGTTCTTGTTTAGGGATTTGTTCTACATATAAATATTAAATCCAAATTTTAAATCATTAAATTTGTGAGATGAGGAGGTTTTGGCAGAAAGTGTGAATGGTGTGCAACCACAAATAGAAGTAGAGCCACAACCACCATCTCGTATTGCCTTGTGTTTTTCTTGAATATATTGCAAATCACAACACTTGATTTATGTGAATATTAAAAATCCTTTTTTTTATCATGTTGTCTCTGCTAGGATGTTTGGATGATAATTTGGACAGCTATACTTTTGTGAGTAATATGATGAGTTTGGTTCTATGTGGCCCCGGTTCTATCACTTACGTTTCAAGTATCAACTATATTTTGGTTTATGAAACTAAATTTTGGTATATTATATATTATTTGACTGTCAAATTACATTTGTGTGATTGATCTGGTTATATTTTCACTACATTATTAACATGGATTTGTGATTTGAAAGTTTGATGCTATTTTATATATTATGTATCCTAACACTCGATTTTGGTTTTTTTATTAGACACTTAGGCTTAAACTCGCCCAGGCTTCACAAAAATTCTGGCTCCGCCACTGCACGTACTGACCTATGGTTGGATGGTTAGATGAACAGTGGGTATCCCCAGCCCACAAGGGTTCAAATCCTAGTGCTCACATTATTCTTGAATTTATTTCAGGATTTTCAGCGATGTGCTTTCAGTAGGAGAAGACGTTCCCCTCAACGACGAGGTGCCTGCGGTGACTTTGTAAACCTCAAGATGATATGGCGGCTCAATCTCTTGGAGGTGCTCATAGGGATAGGGCGTGTGTGTGCGCGTTCATAAGGGTGAGTGTATGCACGTACGTATAAACGCTTGCATCTGTACCGTGTTAAAACAAAAGACTGACATCGTGACATGTGTGATGAACTTGGCAGAAAGCGATGTTTCTTAGCTCGAGCTTAAATGAGTACGGACCAACAGTAAAATTACCCACAAAAGAAAAAGTTAGAAAAAGTTAAAAATTAATTCAGAAATTCTAATTTTTTTGTGACAAACATTGACACATGTTTTGAGTGATCTTCAAAGTTCCATCGATGAATCATATTAGTGAAAGTCGTGGAGAATGCTTGGAGAAATATCACGTCACAGCTGATGTACACCAAGGCTTGTTCCAAGTTCCAACAGGCTGTATGTGCGCTTCCCGCCGGCCGGCGGCGGAGTACCTCACTAGAGAGACCTGTCTGAGGGCGCGTGCATAATAATTAGATCCAGCCTGCCACAGCATCAGCATTCAGCATGCATGTGCACCTACGATCGCGCAGGGGACGCATGCAAAATCAACAAAAAAGGCCATGCTTACCATGTACTCCCTCCGTTCCTAAATATAAGTCTTTGTAGAGATTTCACTATATATCACATACGTACGTATATAGATGTATTTTAGAGTGTAGATTCACTCATTTTGCTTCGTATGTGGTCCATACTGAAATATCTCCAAAGACTTATATTTAGGAACGGAGGAAGTACAAATTTTCATGTCTGGTAGTTTTGTCAAGCATGCTACCAACAACTAATATAATTTTACTCTTGACGTAGCGGCTGGTAACTACATGATGGAGTTGCTGCACGTAGCGGCTGGTAACTACGAGCTCCATCATGCTACCAACAATAAAATTTGGGAACGGGTATATGTAAGTCATCTGAAAATTTATTTTGGTTAATTTCATTTTCTGGACCATTAGATTAAGATCCAACAACCGTCTTTCTTTGTTCTGCCTAAAGATTTTTTTTCCTCCTCCAAGCATTCCTTCTCCCACAAAATCGACTTATCAAAATTGCAAATTTAGTCAACTTGCATACATCTGTTGTCATATAATTTGGAGCTCCATCATATTAGCTCGAGTACTCCCCCATGCTTGGTCCACTCTCTCGCACTAATGCGGCCCTTATGGACCGCACTAGCGGGCCCAAATCTCACCTCCCCTCGTCGACTCTCTCGAGGCAGTGCTCAGAGGGAGGCCAATTTTGGTCTAGCCCTTTTGTGTGCATATCTAGCAGTGTGGCCTCCGAGCCAACGGGCCTGGTCAGGTTATTTGCTGACAGGGCGGAAGGCAAGGTGGAGGTTCAAGTGGACCGTTCGGTCACAGGCTCGAGGTTTGCAAGGAAGCCAACAAAAGTTAGTTTCGACTACGGTTAAAGTCGTTGATGGTACAACTTGGGTGTACGATTTGTTACCTTGCTGAAGGCATCGCATATTTATCATCTTCTATTACATATGCAACAGGGGAAACACTAGACTAGATCCTTCCCGAATCCAATGTTATTGACACTCGAGGTTGTATTCCCTCTTGGGGGCTTCATCTTGAAGTTGGACCCTAGGTAAGTTGGGTCGTTTCTCTTTTTGCGATGATGGTGGTGGAATCTTCACCATGTTGTTGTGGAGTCATAGATGCCAAGGAGGGGTCTTGGTGATGACAATTAAGCGAGATGGGTCGTCAGTTGCAGGGGTTTTGTCATCGGTGACTCGTCGTTCTTATTCGGCAATGTTTGTCATGTCGAGTCGGATACTGGTGGGGCTACCTACTATTTGGTGTTTGCTGACATGGGTTCCAGCTCTGTCATGGTAAGGTCTTTGTTGGTGGCCCTCGAAGGCGAACTTGGAGTCGAGGAGTGATGACAATGACACTTTATGACAACCCCGACAATGGTATTTTTCTCGATATTGTGTATGGGCTTCGTGTGGTTGCCCGGTCGGCTAGTGTTGCTCTATGCAGTCTAGGCAATATTTGTGGGTCTTTGTGATGGTTTTTTTGGGCTTTTTGCTTATTAACCGGGCAATCTACTTCTTATTACCGAGACGAGGAAAGTGTAAGAATAACTAGCATGTATTCTTGATGTAATTTTTACCTTCTTATCTAGACCTACACATCTATCATTTCCTTTTAAACTAGGATTAGATCTTGGAGGACAAGTATAGGCTGATTTTTAAGTGAGTTCTCTAAGTCTCAGACCTAGAACTTTAATTGCCAGTTTCAATTTTTTAGCACGTAGTCTTCAGTTTCATTAGACTTCATAATTTTTTTGTATGCATCAATACAAGGTTTACAATATTTTGTGGAACAATTAGTTCTACATTGTTTTTAAAGGAGGATGTACCCCCGGCCTCTGCATCTTGGTGATGCATGCAACCATTTTATTAATTATTCACATAGCTCTTACAAGGTAATACAACAGTAAGCCCGAAGCCACCATCTTGGCAACACCTGCCGCTACTCCTATCCCCCTGATGAAAGGGTGCCAAATGTTCGGGTCTAATACCAAATAGACATCGCACCAACACCTAACATCTAATGCCGGATGCCCCATCCAAGCCACAATACCTAGACTAGGTTACACACCAGTCCGGCGCACTTTCAGTGGGCACCACATGCGCACGCTGCAAGGGCCGTCACCTCCTTCATCAATTGATCCATCCTCAGATCAGATACTAACGGATCGAGCTTGCCAGGACTCTTTGCCATCGACACCACCATGATGCCAGACAATGTCGTCCTCCTGCACGAGTCCATCGCCACCCATCGAACGCCGAGTCTCCATCGCGTCACGCCGCCGAGATCTACCACCATCGATGTGTAGGATGAAGCACCGCTCCACCATCTACGGACACCCAACCACCAAGCCATCCACATGTCCGTTCAGCCGATGAATGTCTCCAAAGATGATGCCCCACGGGGGTGACGACGAAGATGTCATCATCATTTTATCCAGAAGGCCCCTCAGCACCTCCAACGAGGGCTACGACGTCCACGGGCGCCGCCATCAATGGTAGCCTCCTCCAGAACTGAGGTTTCCCCTGGAAACAATAGAGCGAAGGATGCCCCACCATCGCCTTCAATAAGGAAAACGACACCCACGGCCGCCGCCGACGATGGTGGTATCCTCACCCACTTCAGCTGCTAGGCCACCATCTCCTCCTTCATCCAATCCACCGCCGGAAAGACACCGCGAGGCAACACCCACCGACCAGATCGTTTTGGACCGATGATGAAGACAACCAAAAGTAGAGGAGGTCACATCGCTGCGTGACCAAGTTTATCTTATCTTCGATAAAAAATTGTGCCCCCTTATATTCAGTTCTACTGAAATTTGCAGAAGGCAAAATTCAGCAAGCTATGCGGTGGTCGTCGTTGAGAGGAGTGCCACGACGGAGGGCCAGGAAGAAGAGTGTCTGGCTGTGGTCAATCACGTCGCCAGTCGGCCACATCTGGGTGTGCCAAGTGCAACAGCATGAACATCGTGTCAACGCCAAGATTTGGTGAGCGGAATTATCATCTGTTGAGTCAGCTGCATGGCTAAATGCGCACCCAATTTATCTTTGATGTTTTCTTATATGTAGAAATTACTTGGAATCTCGTGGCTCACTACAGGAAAATTCGGTTTTCCCATGTGTTAGCCTATAAGCCGAGATCTATTTTTCGGGCACCCGGCTTATGCACCTCGAAGCCGAGTCCTGGGAAAACAACACCCGGCAAACAGGAAGGTCTCGGCTTATGGTCACCAATAAGCCGAGTGCGAAAAAAAAACTCTCGGCTTATACGAAGCTCACGGTATCTACTCGAAAAAGCACCCGGCTTATAGCACACACTCGGCAAAGACAGACTGCCACGTGTCCGCAACGGACGTGGCTGACGGCGCCGTCACGGAGCATCCTGTAAGCCGTGCGTCCGACGCAGGCACTCGGCTTACAGGACATATAAGCCGTGTGCCCCGTCAAACACTCGGCTTATAGGACATATAAGCCGTCAGCCCGATGAAAGCACTAGGCTTACATATTTGCGGATTTTTTTCAACCCATAACATTTATGCAAAATTGATTTAAGATGGTTTTCGTTGCATTTATATTTATTACTTAATTAGTATTATTATTCTCCCTTATGCTGTGGACTAGTAGTTTTCATGGGTCTTATTTGTGAAACTCTAAATTTAACGCCACTTTAATATTTATATGACTTTCGACCCCCTAGCGTACCCATATTATGATGACATGCAAAAGCAACTACTGAAACTTCACTCTACGCCGAGTGCTTTTCTCTTCGTCTAGATCCAAGACACGGGCACTCGGTAACGTGAAGTAAGGCATGGAGCCGAGGTAATTTCCCCCCCCCCCCCTAGTGGCCGGGCCTTCCCCTCCCTCGTCTGCAAAAGGCCTACGGATGTCGCAAAGACATCACATAGGACTTTACATGCCGCTTCTGGGCATGATTTCATGTGCCGCCGTGCAGATCTGCAATTTCCGGCGCCGAAACCCTAGCAGTGCAATAAATGTC
>NC_041387.1:679221115-679223404 GCF_002162155.2 Triticum dicoccoides
GTCTGCAAAAGTCCAACGCATGTCGCAAAGACATCACATAGGACTTTACATGCTGCTTCTTCTGGGCATGATTTCATGTGCCACCTTGCAGATCTGCAATTTCCAGCGCCGAAACCCTAGCAGTGGAATAAATGTCTCAAATATTCTAGGCGGGTCCAAAAATTGCGGGGGCCTGACACGTGTCATTCGATCGCCTCCTTTGGGAGCATGTTAAGTTTCGATGCCAATGGAGCAACATGGCCCACACTTCCTTCACAAATCGGACTCGTTCCCTCTCGGTACCTAGAGATTACAACGAAGATGGTGTAGTTTACGAGCAGCCGGAGGTGATACCTACTCGAAACACGCCCAAACTTTTACCACCCCCTACAGAGGCCATGTTATCACACCGTGCCAGCTCCCGAGGATTTCCGGCATCGTACGAGTTTTCAAGGATTTAAACGGTTGGATCAGGCATGGCGCCGAGGTAATTTTGCCCCCCGGTGGCTGGGCCTGCCCCTCCCTCGTCTGCAAGAAGCCTACGCATGTCGCAAAGACATCACATAGGACTTTACATGCCGCTTATGGGCATGATTTCATGTGCCACCTTGCACATCTGCAATTTCCGGCGCCGAAACCCTAGCAGTGGAATAAATGTCTCAAATATTCTAGGCGGGTCCGGAAATTGCGGGGGCCTGACACATGTCATTCGATCGCCTCCTTTGAGAGAACGATAAGTTTCGATGCCAATGGAGCAACATGGCCCACACTTCCTTCACAAATCGGACTCGTTCCCTCTCGGTACCTAGAGACTACAACGGAGATGGTGTAGTTTACGAGCAGCCGGAGGTGATCCCTACTCGAAACACGCCCAAACTTCTACCACACCCTACAGGGGCCATGTTATGACACCGTGCCAGCTCCCGAGGATTTCCGACATCGTATGAGTTTTTGAGGATTTAAACGGTTGGATCAGGCATGGCGCCGAGGTAATTTTGCCCCCCTCCCCCCGGTGGCTGGGCCTGCTGCTCCCTCGTCTGCAAGAGGCCTACGCATGTTGCAAAGACATCACATAGGACTTTACATGCTGCTTCTGGGCATGATTTCATGTGCCACCTTGCAGATCTGCAATTTCCGGCCCCGAAACCCTAGCTGTGCAATAAATGTCTCAAATATTCCAGGCGGGTCCGAAAAATGCGGGGGCCTGACACGTGTCATTCGATGGCCTCCTTTGTTAGCACGAGAAGTTTCGAGGCCAAAAGAGCAATATGGCCCACACTTCCTTCACAAACCCGACTCGTTCCCTCTCTGTACCCAGAGACTACATTGGAGATGGTGTAGTTTACAAGCGGTCGCAGGTGAGCCCTACTGGAAACGCTCCCAAACTTTTACCACACCCTACAGGGGCCATGTTATGACACCGTGCCAGCTCTCGAGGATTTCTGGCATCATATGATTTTCCAAGGATTTAAACGGTTGGATCAGGCATGGCCCCGAGGTAATTTTGCCCTCCCCGGTGGCTGGGCCTGCCCCTCCCTCGTCTGCAAAAGGCCTACGCATGTCGCAAAGACATTACATAGGAGTTTACATGTCGCTTCTAGGCATGATTTCATGTGCCGCCTTGTAGATCCGCAATTTCCGGCAGAAACCCTAGCTGTGCAATAAATGTGTCAAATATTCCAGGCGGGTCCGAAAAATGCGGGGGCCTAACACGTGTCATTTGATGGCCTCCTTTGACAGCAGAGAAGTTTCAAGGCAAACAGAGTAACCGGGCCCGCACTTCCTTCACAAACCCGACTCGTTCCCTCTCGGTACCCAGAGACTACATCGGAGATGTTGTAGTTTACAAGCAGCCGCAAGTGAGGCCTGCTCCAAACATGCCCAATCTTTTACTAGAATATTGACCGATATTTTAAAGAATGGAAATAATGAAATAAGGGGAGAGGGTATCATTTATCAGAACAATTAAATAAAAATACAATAAAAAGTATTATAAAAAGAAAAATATAATAAGTATCATAAAGATA
The DNA here is from genome assembly GCF_002162155.2 of Triticum dicoccoides. NCBI lineage: Eukaryota > Viridiplantae > Streptophyta > Magnoliopsida > Poales > Poaceae > Triticum > Triticum dicoccoides. The sequence goes on from NC_041387.1 coordinate 679,223,122, forward strand.
CAATAAAATGTAAACACATAAATTATTAAAAGTAAAACTAATAATTTTTTATTAAATTAAAAGAAAAAATATTTTTATAAACCGTGTATTTTTCTTTGACACTAGGCTTATCATGCTGCACTAGGCTTATAGTGAGCTCGGGACTTGGCCAAAATAGACGCGCGCATAGCTCATTTTGGCCCAAATATTGACCCTCCCCACTGTCTCTCCCCCCTCCCCTGTTTTCCCCGCGCCGCCCCTGTCTCTCCCCCGCGCTGCTGCCCACCCTCGACCCACCGTCCGC